>NC_056587.1:2861573-2895312 GCF_018340385.1 Cyprinus carpio
TTTCCTTAAATTGCCCCTTTATTTGGGTTCTTAAAAGGCTTTAAAGGCTTAAATGACCTTTCAAAAAACCCCGCAAAAACCCCAAAATTTTAAATCAAGTGAAGTCGTTTTATTGTTTAGTGGGAAAACCCAAATTTTTAATCACTTAGTACATGAAGATAAAATTTAGGCCAATTATTAATCAATTATACAATAGAAGCCCCAAAACAGAGCCTTGTGGACCCCAAACATTACATTTAGCATTAGCAATTGGTTGGGCAATTGGTTTTTTAGTTTTTAGCCCGGGTTTTTCAGTTTTTAATGGGTCCAAACTGAGAAATAAGTATTGAGCAAGGACCCCGTTAAAAATAAATATTGAGTGTTGCATTGTTGGATTTTTCATCAGTCATGGGCCAATTCAATTGTGCCAAAAAATTTGTGCGGCCAGAAACGGGAAACCAGTGAAGTGAGAGCAAAAGGGGAACATTTAAAAAGTTTTAAATTTATTTAATTTACATACTTTTTTAAATGATGCTTACATGAAACGCCATTGTGATTTTAAGTCCGTTTAGCAAATTTGCACAAAAAATAAATATATACTTTTATGTTGTGTTTTTAAGACATACATTTTCTGCCATTTTTTGTTCGGGGACCAGGTTAAGCCTTGTTTATTTTTTGACGCAGAGTTGTACTATTGATCTAAATAAAAAGTTTTTTTTTTCCCTGTGAAACCGGTGCAGTGGGTTTTTATATTAAGAACAAATTTTTGCTCATGTAATATTATTAAATATATTTGGAATAATTTTGCTTTGTTTTCCTCCGATTACCTGTGCAGTTCTGAACCTAGGGATATATGTTTCATTGTCCCTGTTGGAACGGGTTGGCTCTTCCGCTGCAATTTTCCAAAGTTAACAATGTTAGTATTGTGGTGTTTCTCAAAAATTCTTGGGAGGGGGGAGCAAATATGTATATATGATAAATATGTTGGTATTGCAAGGTTTGTAGTGGTGAAATTATTCTCCGGTTTGAAGTGGTTGCTCTGAATTCTGAATGATTGGTTAACAAATATTCAGGGAGAGCTTGCTTGAACTGAACTTTTTTTACAATTTGATAAACTGGCACATTTAAAACTGAACGGGATTAATTTACAACTTGAAAACAACTGACTTAAAGTGCTTAGAATAATGCTTACATGCAAAGCACATTATTAATTATAATTCCTGTAAATCTTTCAAAGGCTTGCTATAAATAAATGGTGAGTTTTAATGACCCTTTTGAGTTTCTTCAGAGTTTGGATTGAATTATGGAGGCCACGTCCTCATCCACAAGGCAGCGCTTCACATGACTCCATCCAAGAATGAAGGTAAAATATTTTTTTTTTTTTTACCAAGAAACCCTTGGTTAATGGGAGAAATAGGCAGGGACCCATTGAGTAAAACAGAGCATTGCATTTAAGCCTGGCCTATATTAACATGTATATGGTACCATTAATGTATTCTGGTATGATGTTTGCATTACAAAGCCATTAAAATGATTAAGGTGGTGTACAGAACTTAGATTTTTCTTATGTTTTTAAGTTGGGAGAGGCCGGGAAAATTAGCTGAATTTGAGTTTCTTAACTTCAGCTTTGGTTAAGTTTAAGTTAAATCATTATTTTTTTTTTTTTATGCAGATGGTATAATTATTTCTCATAAAATGTCTTTGAGTTCAAAAAAAGATTAGGTGCAAAGCATATGGTTTTACGGTTAAGACCTGAATTAACAAATTGTTTTGCATTTAATTCCTTCAGCATACTTATGCATGCGCAAAATTTTTATGTAATCTTATGTAAATACAATACACATTTTTTAGTAGTGAATATAATCAATGAAATATTAGGCCAAACACAGAAAATTACTTTGTTTAAAGCAATATAATTATACTGAATAAACCTAAACATGGCTTGCAGTCAAATGAAGAGAAATGAAAACTCAGTATGACTATAAGGTTTTTAACTACGCAAAAAAAAAAAAAAAAAAAAAAAAAAATAATATAATTTATATTTATATATATATATATATAATATATATATATATATATATATTCATGAAACAGACTCTTACTCTTACAGTTACATGAATTCGTTTATCACTCAAACACACCCACTGCCAAAACTCTATGTACCTACAGGCCAATTTGCACATTTACAAACTCTTTTCAAAAACTGTTAAACTTAATTTCAAAACATAATATACAGTAATTTTTACATTTCTATAGTAATACTGTACTGAAATATAATCTAAATCAAAAAAAAAAATAATTTATCAAAACATTCAGATGTAACTGAACACTATTAAAGGTGTTAGATGGTAAATTTCATTAATACATTACAAAAAAAAAGGGGGAAACAGGAAAATTTGTGCTATAATGTAAACACGGAGCGTGTAACTTTTACATCAGTGAATTTAAGCAGGGGCAGAGGGTTCTTGTTTTATAAAATTAAACAGAAAAAAATCTGTTAATGCAAATGTTAGTGTTTCTAGGTCATGTTTATGTGGATTTTGGGGGGGAAAACCTTTTGCTAGGTGTAAGAACAATGAGTGACGAGACAAGTTTTTTGGTGTTAAGTGCATCTTGAAGTGAAATGTATGCTGTGCCAGTTAAAGTTGGTTAGGAGAACTGTACGAGGAGTTTTGAAAAATAAATTTAAGTTTTTAAAAAATGGGTTTAGAAATTTGTAAAAACATTTTACACCCAGTACACATGAGGGCATGGGGTTTATTCCACATACGTATGAGAGGTCAAGAAGAATTTTACATGTAAATTCAGCTACCGGTTGGTATCAGCCAAAATGAAGCTACACCTGAACATACCCGACTCCCTGGGGTAATTTTTGTCATGGGACAACTGGGGATTAAAGCAATATGGAAATGTTGGAAAATTAAAATCATAAGAGCAAGTATCGTCCTCTGCTTTGACATAAATAAGGGTGTAATAGATCATTTTTCTTTAAAACTTGGGAGAAGAACAGCTAATTTGAAGACAAAAAAAGTCAAAAAAATGATTTACTGTTTTTTTTAACAGAACTGGAAAAAGATGCGTTGACTTCAAACCGTGTGGCATTTTGGAAAGGAGTTGACTAAAGGAAGGAAAAAATACTTGAAAAAAGGGATGCAACCGTTACTAAAATGCAATTTCAGCCAAATTCAATTTTATTGTAGTGGGGTGTAAACTCTAGTTACTCGGCCCACTAATTGATTGGATAGTGGTGCTCAAGAGGGTAAAGGATGCATATAACAAAACACAAGAGCATTTTACTGGTTGTCCATTTTAGAATTTCTACTAACTACAGTAACTTTGCAATACATGTCAAATAGCAGAAATTGAGTTTTGCAGTCTGTTATGTTTTACTTTCTTTGCTTATCTGTGTTTAATGCACCTTTGTGTTTAAAAAACCAATATCACTCTTACAATGCCCCGTTTCTGTAAATGTTTAAGTTTTGTAGAGCGTGCCGGTATATTCAATAGCATGATTGAAAGGGTGATGGACTTTCTAATCATTAAGATTGTTTGCTTGATATAGACTCCCCCGTATGAAGTTGCTCTTCTCTATGTCTGTCCAGAAAAAAAGAAAGATCTGTGTCTTTTTAGGGGAAAGTGGACAGAGTGCTGTATTCTGTGGATCCGCGACATTGATGCTCCGAAAATCTGCACAAAGCGCTCTGTGAAGGCCAGGAAGGAAGCACACAGGTGACTGCTGAGATAATGATATGATTATTTCATTGGATTTGGTGTTTTCAAAGAAAATGTACAAAAATTGCGAAATACAGAACTGCTGGTTTTTAGAGTAATAATGCGGAATGGGGAGCCGGAATGAAATGCCTCCTCCAGAAGCCGAGGACTGTGCAGGTGATCCAGGAAGTGACCCGGAAACGGGAGGATATCATCCCCGACCAGAAATCGGGGAAAGTATGCAAAAATATACAGCTTTTTATGTCAACTCTTGTTTATGATGTGATGTCCCCCTGACAAAGGCAGGGAACGCATTTGGAGTTCTTTATATATTTATATTATCTATTATAATAAATATATATATATATATATGACGCTCTTCTCCCCTCCAGAAGCTCACACTCACAAACACTTTACCAGACAGGAAATGGGAGTATATGACTGTAAGCATTTTGCTGCAAGATAGAAATTTAAATAATATATATTATATATATATATATTATTATATATATTTATATAACCATCTAGGGCCCTTTACTGTGTAACATGAAGACATGAAGTTATTTGTATTTTAATGATGGCAGCTTTTGTGAAGTTTGATCGGGAAAGCTTTTTGGTTCGTATAAAAAAAGCTGCTTAGTCACGAGAATGGGTTTGGCACAGATAAAAAGATTAAAGAAGCGGGTTTTTTTTTATTTAATTATTATTTTTTTTTTTAAACAAGCAGTAGTAAATGAATAGAGTGAGGTCTATAAGGGGCTTTTTTTTTTTTTTTTTTTTAGGGAATAGCATAGAATAGAGAGTGCTGAGTCTGAGATATTTTAGACAGTAAATCAAGTTCGGGCTGGAAACGACCGTGACAATAAAACTTAGGGGCAGCTGCTTTATACCCACAAATGGAAAAAATACCCCATTATGTTTTCCTCTCAGAAAGGATCTTGTAAATCTGATTTTTTTTTCAGGTTACAACTTTCACCTGTTTACACTATATTATTTTTAAAAACCAACATTTATTTTAAGCTTAAAAGCTTCCAAAAAATTTTTTCCCTAATTGCTTGTGTTTGGGGGGGACCTATATTCATGTAAAAAAAACTGTATGCTTTTCTTTTCAGGTGTCTGTTAAGGCCCTCTGTGGGCTTGGTACGTTGTATAGATTCTTAATAAAAAAAAAAAAACCACAACCAAGCAAAGTGTACATAAATTCTCATGACGTGAGTAATATAGTTAATAAACAGGTTTCTCCCTTCATTTAGTTTAACTTTATATTCACATTTGTACATAAACTTTGTCTTTCAGCCTATGGCATAGTACGACTACAGAAAAATATATAAAATTAGTTAAAAAATTAATAATTAAACATTTACACTGATGTTATACATGAACAGTTCGTTTTCAGGAACCAGAAATTGTATTGTATTTTCATATATATATATAAATCAGAATCATATATCATCTCTATATATATATATATATAAAATCAAACTGAGATGTTCCCCTCTTGTATAGTTTAATAAAGTATTGTTTCACCTTCTAGAAATAAAACACTCATAAGCGGTTTCAATAGTGCCCCTGATCATTTTGGCAGGTGACAATTTTAGGTCATTTTTTAACATAAACTCAGGCTTTAACATAAACAAATTACATCTTTCGAAACAATGCTAATCACATTAAAATAATAATTGCAAAAAGCTAATGTGCTCAGTAGTGATGAGACTTTGTAGTACATTACCTGCAAATTTCATGTGATTCAATACATAAATCATCTCAATCCCTAAAACTTTGGTTGTTTCAGAGCAACAATGAGTTAAAACAACATTTTAAATAGCTCTTTAATTATTTATCTGCTATAATTAATAATATAATAAAAACTTTCATATAATGCTGTGTGTTTGGATTTCCTAACTATTCTCAGGGAAACAACACACTATCTGAATTATATTCCTTATAATATTGCTTTTTCATTAATTTTCAATGCCGAGAATAGTAAAAATCAATAGTAAATTAAATCACTTTTTTTTTTTTTTATATTCTTCTCTCGATTCAGATTTGGCCATTTTCTATTAGTTAAAATAATGTTATGTCTTCATTTAGGGCTGCAGTGCATGACACTGAGCACAGTCAGTTTTATCAAAAACAGTTATTTTTCAAAAAAAAAATAACTTACAATAACAGAAGGGAACTTGTGGAAAGGTATAACGATGCAAAAAGGAAAGAGAAAAAAAGGGCTAAAGACCCATTAGAAAAAGCAAAGTGATCTTCATTAAGAGGTTCAGTACTGGAAACTGCGCGTATTTCTGAATTCGTCAGGATTGCGTAACCCTCGCTCAAACGGCCTTCCAAACAATACACCACAATACAATAACAGAATAATGTAAAAAAAACATCAAAAACAGCGACTGAAATTTTCATTTAAAACAGTTCTGAAACATCAAGGTGAGTTTTCAAAGGAAAACCTTATTTTAAAGAGAACACAAGCGTTAATCCCAGTACTCTGGTTTTGTGTAATTTCACCTGGGAAGGGGAGGGCTTGGCCCTCCTCCGCAGCCTGGGGACACAGATTCTAAACTTCCCAAACTAAATAAAAGTTTCTTCGAGAAGTAAGTGGAAACACAGCCACGGTTAGCATTCATGGGAAATCATATTTACTAAACGACACAAAAAAACAAAAAAAAAAAACACCCCAAATCACAGTCATATGAGTTGCTCAGAAGAGCAGGCTGAGATGTTCAACCTAGGGCCCCAGATAATTGAGATAATTTAAAAATCACAAAGGGGGCTTGCATGGTCAGGTTTAAAAATTGCGATTAAAAAATTGAATTGAAAAAAAAAAAAAAAAAAAAAACGAAATGATAGAATAATTTAAATCAAAATAAAATGTTTTTTAGACAATTTTTTGTTTTTCATTTTTAAACCCTTTTAAAAAAACTTTTTAATTGTTGGGTTAAATTTTTTTCAAAATTTGATAAACAAAAATATATATTTTGGACATTAAATTTGGTAAAAAAACGTGGGTTTTGGGGCCCCTGTAAAAAAAGGGCAAGTGGAAAGAGTTTTTAAACTCTAAAATGTTAAAAAATTTTTTTGTATTGAAATTGGAGGTTTTTTTTTTTTTTTGAAAACCCAAGTATGAACACCAATTTTTAAAAACCTTTCAGCTCTAAATAGATTTTCCACACACAACAAAAGTGGGTATGGTGGGTTTACAGGGATCTCCAAGGCTTTAAGGTTTTTTAAAACTTTTAAAAACTGAAATTTTTCTATCACCCTAAAAACAAAAAAACCCTTCTCTGCTTTTTTAGATTTTAAAAAAAAAAAAAAAAAAAAAAGAAGTTTTAAAAAAAAAAAAAAAGGACACGGGAAAAGTGTCCTCTTTAAACCCACCTCATATTGTATACCTTTTCATCTTTAACGGGACCACACACACGTTCCCAGAAAACTAAATAACACAATAGGGGGAAATTCATGTTTTCTTCAAAATAGCTTTTAAAAAGCAATGATGAAAATTCATGAATTGGTTTCACATTCGACCATGGGTTGGGAAGTCGTGGCTAGTGGTTAGGAGTTGACTCCTACTCTGGGTGTGGTTAAAGTCTGGGGCCGGCAATCCCAGGGACTGGGGGCCCCTGGGGGAAAGGGCCCAAACCCCACCCCTCGGGGTGTTTTACAGTGGTGTGTTCACGCTCGGGTTGTTTTGTTTCAGGTGTGTGTGGGGTTCAGGGGCTCCGGGTGGGGGTTTCACGGTGTGTTTTGTGTCATGCCCCGGGTGGTTCAGGTTGGGGTTTGTTTTCCCACTCTCCGGGTGGTGTGTGTGATCACGGTGTGTGTCCACGGGTGTTGTGTTCACGGGCTAGGATGTGGTGTTCACTGCCCGGATTTTGTGTGTGTTGGGGGCTCCGGGGGGTGTGTGTTAACGGGTGTGTGTGTGTTATGACCGATGTGTGGTGTTCACTGTCCGGGTGTGTTTTTCACGTGTGTGTGGGGTGTTCAATGCTCCGGGTGTGGTTCACGGTGTGTGGGTTGTTCAGTGCCCCCCGGGTGTGTTGTTCCCCGGTTTGTGTGGTGTTCAGTGCTCCGGGTGGTTTCACGGTGTGTGTGTGTGTTCAGTGTTTTCCGGGGTGGTTCAAGGTGTGTGTGTGTTTTTCAGTGTTTCCGGGTGTGTGTTCACGGTGTGGTGTTTTTCAGTGCTCCGGGTGTGTTTCACGGTGTGTGGGTGTGTTCAGTGCTCGGGTGTGTTAAAAGGTGGGGTGTGTTTCATTTGCTCCGGGTGTGTTTCCGGGGGAGGTGGTGTCAGTGCCCGGGGTGTTTTCCCAGGTGTGTGTGTTTTCCCATGCTCCGGGTGTGTGTTCCGGTGTGTGTGTGTCCAGTGTGGGGTGTGTTTTCACGGTGTGTGGTGTTCATTTGTCCGGGTGTGTGTTACGGTGTTTTGGTTTTTCACTGCCCCGGGTGGGTTCACGGGTGTGTGTGTTCACTGCTCGGGGTGGTGTTCACGTGTGTGTGTGTTTAAAAGTGCTCCGGGTGTGTGTTCACGGTGTGGGGGTGTTTCCAGCATGTGTGTTGCACTTGGATTTTTAAAAATGCAGAGCTGAATTAAATAGGGGTTTCACCATAATTTGGCTGAATGTCACGTCACTTTCATATAAAAATCACGGGGAACGTAGAAAAGCTTTTAAAGGCATTCAGGCTCCAGTCTCCCTCGTGCACAAAAGAGAAATGATAAGACGTGATTGGGGGTTTTTTGGCGTGTGTGTGGACGTGTGATGTGTTGTGTGAGGTCTGTGGAGCGGGGCGGGCCCTCGGCAAGTGGCGATGGTTTTTTCTGTTCTTAAAAGCGGTGAATCTGGTTTTTTAAAAGAAGGGGTTATGATAAAAAAATTAAATGGTTCAAAAAAAACGAGAAAAACTGAAAGTTTAAATTTTATTTCTTAATTTTCTATCAGTAGTGATTTTTGGAAAGAACCCATCCCATTTGAGGCCCTTTTTCAGGTTTAATCTTTATTTCCATAAATGTTTAAAGTGCTTTTTTCTCTCAGTTCTTAAAGGTTTAAATTTTTTTTTGTTTTTTTTCTACCAAAATACCATTGTTTGTTTTCCCTCTCTTGCCACTGTGGAAAATTCCCGCTAATATATGCAGTCCCTTGGTTGAAGCCAATTTTTTATGATAGGCCTTTTTAACTAAATGCACTTGCTCCAAAATTAAAGCCTTTAAAAAATTAGGTACTCACTTTAAAACTAAACAATTTCCCCTATGTTCCTTTAAAATACTTTTAAAAACTAAAAAAGGAGAAAAAAAGATTCACAGCTGAGGCTTTATTTTAAAGTTTAATTATTTAGATGAATGTCTTGTAAAGGGTTTTTCAAACATAATTCTGAAAAAAGGATCACAGTCAAACTCGATGTCAATAAATGGGAAAGGGGTTTTTTAAAAATAAAAAAAAGATTTCTCTTGAAAATGTATTTAAAATTCTTCTTTCAAAGGGCCCTTGGAATTTGGTTTTTTTTATTTGGAATTTGGAAGGGAAAAAAGAAATTCTGAAACTTTATTTTTAAAAATTAATAAAATGTGTCTTTTCCCTGTTAGTTTCTGGTGTTTTTTTTCCCTTGAAAAAAAGAAAGGGGGGCCCCAGGGGTTTGTGTAATCCCTTTAAAACATATTTTTAAAAAACTGGGGAAAAAAAGTAAAAAAATATTGTTATCGTAACCACAGTATAATGCAAAAATCCCTAGACCTTAAATTATTTTTTAATAAAGTGTAAGATACACTGATGGGGAAAAGATGAAAATCAAAAATTTGATAATGATATTTGAAATGATGCATTGGGGAAAATAAAAAAAAAAAATATAAGCCAGGGAAAAAAACAGCAGATTTAAAAAGTCACGGGGACCAAGTATTGATCCAGGTAAAAACCCCCAATACACGGGAAAGGGACAATAAAGAGGAATACCAACTCCTGCATTCGCACGCTTTCATCAAAGTAACACTTGGTACCAATTAACACACTCGACCGATCGTTGACAATGCTAGGGTATAGCATCCCCCCCCCAAAAGCTATTTTCCAAAGGGTGCTCCCAGGCTGTACGAGAAATGAAAGGGGCAACGAGCTGAAGCTGTCACACCAAAGGGTATTTTAAACATTATAAGGTGTCTGTAAATTCTTGCCGCCCTAAATCCAAATTTGGCCTGTTTTTTCCTCCACCCCCCATGTAACTTTTTGTTCGACAAAAAAAAACAAGGTTTCATGTGGAAATTTTTAATTCCCCAACCGTATCCCCATCTTTGATTTAAAACAAAAAAAAATTGGATTAAAAAATTCAATGTTTAAAAGCTTTTGGGGACACTGCTAAAACACCGTACGGGAACGTTGCACTTCACTGAAATTTGCATTTGCTATTTATTACAAAAATTTAAAAATAATAATAAAAAAAAATATGAAATGCTGGAAAGTATTTCAAGAACAAAATTTCATAACGCCACCACAGTGAATGGGACCCTGTAATGAGCAACAAGAATAAAGAGAAGAAAAGAACATAAATTGAAATGGGCCATTATTATGGCAGCAACAGGTATGCAATGCATTTTTAAATACAATGTATATCAGCTACACTTACAAAAAAAAATTTATAATATATTCTAAACCAAAACAGTTTGATTGTGTAAAATTATGGGAAATATACATGAGGTTACATTAAATGTATATCTGCATTTCCACCTTGTCATATGACTACTCCATCATTTGAGAGATTTTTACAGTGCAACGATCAGGAAACCCATTTCAACTGAAGCACTCTATTTCCAATTTTTTTTAAAACAAGCAGACCTTTCCTATCAAATTTTTTTTTTTTTTTTTTGACTTATTAAATTTTTGAAATGTTAAATCTCTGGTTTTGCTGCTCCCCCCCAGAACACATTTTCTTTCCAAAAAAGCTTTGTCGGGGGGTTTTTCTTTTGGGGGGGGGGGCCAATACTAAACACTGGAAGTTTTATTTTTTTGTCTATATTTTAGTGTGTTATAAATGATGTTGTCGCTATAAAATCTTGAGGCACTAGTTTTATTCCAATAAAGAGAGGAGCCCTTTTTTTTTGACAATGCTGTGGAGCATGGCAGAGTTTTTTGGAAGACCCCCCCCCCCCCCATGGGCAGAGGTTCGTTCTATTGCATATATATTTGCGACATGAATGGGGTTGCAATCATTGATCTGTTTTTGGAAACAATATATGTATCTGTTTGGTTTCTTATAGTGTACATCCCCCAAACCCGTGAAAATACAATTATGAGCAATTTATTGTACATAATATTAAAATGGGATAAATTCACCATGTACTTTGTTTGTCCCCCCCCTAGTTTTTACAGGTGGTTGTTTTTTATGAGGCTATAATTTTAAATGAGAAAAATATTTACTTTTTTAAAATTTCTATTTAAAAGTAAGTCATTTGCATTAATTTGTTTTTTACATTCAATACTGCCAAAAAACATTCGTATACAAAGCAAGTAGTAGAACAAGCCGCCCCAAATTTTCCCAGTAACAAACAAACTAAAAAAAAAAATTTTTTTTTTTTTCAAAAAAAAGGTGGGGAGTTCAATGGCCAAGATAAACAAACAAAACAGAATTTAATCATCACAAAATGCATAAGTCTACATTAATTCGAAAATTTTTGACTGCCTGGGGCACCTTAACGTTTTTATTACAAAATTAAATGTCCAAAAAATAAAATTGATTTTCTAACCATCCAGACAGTAAAATTTAAAAAAACCTTTTTTTGTTTCCCCCAAAAAATTAAAACAGTGCCCTAAAATGGCGCTTTGCGTCATCCTAGTCAGAAAGTTTTTTTAAGTTATTCCGGCACGTGACCGGGAAAGTAGCCTCGTGTTTCATTCAAAAAAAAAAAACAACTAATAGACATGTGCCAAAAAATGTAATTATTGTAGTTTTGGGTGTTGAAGGAATACTCATAAATCATTGAGGACAAATATTTATGTTATGATGGCTGCGGCAGGAGGAGCAGCGCAAACCCCCGAGATTTTTTTTTTTGGGACGCGTCTCAGCTCTTGAATCCTAAAGGTGAGAAAGATGAAGTTCTTAAGAGAAACAGCGATCAATCTTGTCGCACACCTCGGCCACTGATTTTTAAGATGTTCAGTTCATTGCTGTTTCTTTTGTTTGTATTTAAAACTCCCACTGGATTCAGAAATGAACCGCACACGTTAATTGGACAGAAGAAACTATAAGCCAATTCCCCCCAAAAATAGTACACTAGTGATACTCGCTTAAAAAAACACAATCCCATCCATATCACTGATGAACAGTGTCCTTGTCACTCCACCATTATGAGCATAACAAACAACTGATAGAATCCCTGAACCTTTTGGTGCTCTTTTTGCCCTTGAAAAGTCCCCCCCTTCCCCGTGATCGGATCGTTTAATTTGGTTCAGTGTTTTGTGTTTTAAACGCAGCGGGCTGTGTTCTCGATCTTTTGATTCGTCCCAGAGTTGAGGGACGGGGGAAGAACCCTGCTTGAACTCGTGTTGGGTGCAACAATTTGTTCACTTTTTTGGGGGGCATCGCAAGCAGCAGAACGAGAGCGCGGTGAGGAGACGAGAGGTGCGTCCGAGGTCTTCCCCCCCACCCTTGTGTTTTTTACAACGGCCCAGAATTCGCCACTTGGGGCACACGACGAGGATTTTTCGCCCAGTTGTGGGGGGGGTCAGAACCGGGCTGGGGGGCACACTCCACACAACACATCAACGCTCCACAACACACTCCACACAACTGTTTCACTCGTTTTATGTTGTCTATCTCGGGTGCGCAGCCATTTGAGTGAGACTGTTTTTTTTCTGAATGCAGTAACAGCGTTCTGTACCTTCTGTGATGTTATATGGAAAGTGACGTGACTTTACAGCCAAGTATGGTGGGACCCCATATTTAGGGGGCAAGCTCGGCATTTAAAAATCCAAAGTGCTACACCCCACCACATAGTGTTTTTCCCACACCACCCCGTGAACACACCACCCGGAAAGCAACTTGAACACACCCCCACAAAAACGTGGAACACACACACCCGGCGAAAGTGAACACCACAACACCGCGTTGAAACCCACACACCCGGGAGCATGTGACCACACACCACACACCGTGAAACACACCACGGAGCACTGACACCACAACACAACGTAGAACACACAACTCCGGTTTTTTTTGAAACACACACACACCGTGAACACACACCCGGACCCAGTGAACACCACACACCACCGTGAACACACCCAAAAGGGGGTTGAAAAAACCACACACACGTGAAACACACACCGGAAGGTTTTTTTTTGTGTGTTAGGCACTTTGAAACACCACCACCCCACCCTTTTTTTTAATCCCCTGGGCACTTTGACACACCCTTTTTTTGAATTTTTTTTGTTCTAGCTTTTTTGAACACAAATTCACACAATTTAAACTGTCCCTGAAAAACTGGTTTTTTTCAACAATAATTTTTTTTCAAGAAGTTCCCATGGGGGTTTGTGTTTTGTTTTCCCCCTTCCCACTGCCCCCCCGATTCCCAGAAAATTTCTTTCCTTAACACACAATCAACTTTTGGTTTTTTCCACACACCCGGAGTTGTTAAAACACCTAACCAAAACCGGTTCTCACACACCCGGTGGCTGTGAACACACACACACACAAAACTTATGTCTCAACACACCTGAGCTTTGTGAACTTGTCCCACACATCCTTTTTGTTTGACTGGGCCCCCCCAAGTGGATTAAAGTAAGACCCATTATTAAACCCGGAGCACTGAAAAAACCCCACCAACAATCCGCAGCTTGTTGGGGGTTTTGTTTTGGGGTCTTTTTACAAAAAAAAAAATGAAACATGTTTGAAACGTAACAACCTTTCAAATTTTAAAAATTTTATTAATGGGTTTTTTTTTTCCCGGGTTTTTGGTGGGAAAGCTTTTTTTTAATACAAAAGTAGATTTCAAACCACCCCGTGGTAACCACCTCCTTTTTGGGTCCCATTTTGGATTATTTTTCCACCTACTTAAAAAAGAAAAACACACCGAAAAGCAGTTGAGAAAACACGGCACCCCTTGATGAACACCGGAGCCCCCTTGTGGCGTTTGTTTTTGCTTGAAAAAGGGAGACTGAAACCGGAAGGACGAAAGCCGGGCCCGAGAACTTTTTTTTTTCGTACCTTTTTTTGTGGGTTTCAAAACCTCTATAACCAAACAAAATGGAACGAGTTTTTAAACCATGACTTTGTAAGCCCCAAATTTTTTTTGTTTTTTGGAATGTGGTTGGCGCGGTGATACGGCCTGAAAAATTTGGCAAAACAAAAAAACCCCCCCTTTGTGTCCATTTAGTTTTGTAGGAAGTCCCAACCTCGTACTGTGATTTGTTTAGATTACAATTTTGTAGATGACAATATGAACCCCAGTGTCCCCCCTCCCCCCCGTTAGGTTTTTTCCGTTTAGAAGCCTTGGGTTAAGGTTTTTTTTTTTCATTTTCCCCATTGAAAAATGCATAAGGGATACAATTTGGCACAACGAGTTGGTGTTGGTTGGTTCCCCCCCCCGTAAGGGTGATCGTACAAAACGCAGCTTCGTAAATAATTGTCCGAATTGGCCGTGGAGATTTTTACTTGGTAAAAATTTTGTTACAATTGTTTCCACTGCAAGATTTTTAAAAATTAACCAGAAGCTGAGTGCTTTACAACTGGGATTTCCATAAAATAGCTTACCATAAAAAAAAAAAAAAAAACTCCAATTTCCAAAAACTTAAATGAATTTGAAAAAACTAGTTTGCAAACGGGCATTTTTTTTTTTTTGAATTTTCCTGACCCCAAAATAAGAGAATTTTTTAAAAAAAAACCCAATGGCCGGATTTAAAAAAACCAAAATTTTGGTTCCCTGATTTGCTTCATACTAGCGAAAACGAAACAATAAATTTTTTCCCGGCAAAAATGGGTTTAAAAAAATGTGGCACAAAAAATTTTGTTCAAAAAACTCAAAAACCATTACAATGATTGCCACCTTAGACCGACCACGAAATTCCCCGCAACCAGGCCAGCCCCCCTTTTTTTTGAACCCATTCATATTTTTAATAAAGAACAAAACCCCCTTTCTATTTGGTAAACAAACCAAAAGGAGGATAAACCCCAGTTGTGCTATTAATTTGTAATTATCAAAACCATGCCCAAATTAGCAAATTCAGCCTGGGACCCCTGAAAAAAACAAAAGTGAAAACGTAAATCCTAAAAGCCAGAATTTTTCTTTATCCCCTAAAGCCCACAATAATTAAATAACTCTTAAAAACTATGCCCGCCTAGCCCCCTGCTTTGCTTTCCAGCCTATTTTCTGCAGAGAGAAAGCTTTCCCGAGTTTTAGAGGGCCGTGGAATTTCTTCCCATCTGTGTTTTTTTCCCCCGAGTCAAAGAGCCCTGCCACTCCTTCCCATAAAGCATTTTAACCCAATGGGGGGGGGGCCCTGGGTGGATTTCTAAAGCTTCCGCAGGGTTCTTCCCTTAAAGGACTATTTTTTCCCAACTTTTGAAAGCGAAACCATGAGGCCGCATGACGCCCTGGAGCAAACTGAACCAATCCATGCCACCAGATAGAAAGTTTTTGCCGTTTTGTTTAATTTTTCGTTTTTTTTTTGTTTTGGATTAGTTCGCCCCCCGGATCCCTTTGAGGGACCCTGAGGGAAAACCAAAGTCCCCCAACGATCCCTCAAAACGGCCCCCCAGTTGTGAAAAACTCTTTAATGAAGAGTCCCATTTCGGCTTTCTCTAGGCATCTTCCCCCCGCCCCCTTCTTTTTTGTTTTTTTTTTCCCTGAGTGTGCGTTAATGCCAGCCCAAACTGGTACCCCCCTGTAGATTTTTTTTTTTTTTTGGAAAAATAATTTTTTTAATGAAACATTAAACCCCCTGTTTTAAAAAGGTTTTTTTTTTTTTGCAAGCCAAAAAATGGTAAGACCAATTTTGTTTTTTTAAAAATAGCGCTATGCGTAAATAAGAAAAAAAAAAGAATTACTTTTAAAAAAAAATAAAAACCCTAAATGTGAAACCACATAAATGTTTAAAAAAACAAAAGTGAAATAAAGCCAATGTAAAAACCATAGCTTTTAGGCCTATTTTTTTTCGTTGGTGAGTGTTATTCCCCCAGAATCACTTATTGATCAAAACCAATTTCCCTTTTTTCCAAAGTTTTACAGTTAAATTTTTTTAAGTTGAGGACCAAGAAAATTAAAAAAAAAAAAAAATATTAAAAGGCTGTCAAAGCCAAATTGTTTCAACACAAGGCCCATGAAAAACGCACCAAAAATTTTTTGTTTTGAGCTAATTTAAACCCCGAAAACGTTGGGAAAATCACCCATGAATTTTGAAGTAAAATTCGTACCACAAAATTCCAAATGTTTTTTACCCGTAATTTGCCCAAATTTTTTGCCATTTTTATTTAAAATGGGTTACAATTGTTCAAGACTCACGTTGTCCCCCAATTAAGCATCCCCCCAGTAATGAAAACAAAGCTTACTTAAATTTTTAACACACGTTTGCCAAAAGCCCCAATTCTTGTTTTGGGGCCCTTCTTTAATTTGTTATTGATTTGGTTGTTAAAAAACATATTTAATCCCCCCCCTGGTGTAGGGCCCCCCCATTTTTTAATTTTATTATATTTTTTGTTTAATATATAGACCTATTAATTATAGCCTTAAAACCTTTTTAAATAATGTATGTAATTTTTTTTTTTTTAATGGTTGTTTATTGAGAAAAAGAACACCTTTTTGTTATCCATTCAGTTTTATTTAAAGTTTTATTAATTTTTTTACAATAATCCACTTGTAAAATTTCCTTTTTAACGGTTTATTTTTTTTAAATTACAATCCGTCCTGTTTTTTACAATGTGAATTTTAAATTTACAAACTAAATTTTTAAAGAACCTTGTTATTTACCTAGTTTTTTTTAAACGTCAAGTTAACATTAAGGTACACTTGCCAAAAATCTATACAAATAGAACTAATAGCAAAGCTGTACCCTGAAAGTTTCAAACGCTGTTTTTGGGATATGCGTCACCCCAAAGCATTTTTTTATTTTTTGAACCTTTAATACAAAAAGGGGGAAAAAACCTAGTTTAAAAACTGTTCCCGGAAAAATTTCCCTCCCGTCAAATTACGGATTTTTCCCCCCCTTGAGGGGAAGGGATTGGGGCATCTAATGCCTGCTGTCAATTTTCATCATATTTTACCCACCTTAATCCCCGCCCCCTTGGTTTTTTTGCCCATAACCAAATTTACAGCCAAAAAATGATTCTCCATGGTAAACTTTTCCCCTTTTTTTTTTGCACTCTCATTCAAGCGATCAAAGAAAAAACCCCACAATTTTTAAAAAAAAAATGCCCCTTATAGACCTGCACTCTATTCATGTTACTACATACTGCTGTATTAAAAAAAATCATATAATAATAATAAAAAAAAAAAACTAGCTTCTTATCTTTTTATCATATGTGCCACCGATTCTCGTGGACTAATGGCAGCTTTTCTTGATACAGAACCAAAACGCTTTCAGAGGTCAGAAACTTACAAAAAAGCTGCCATCTAGTGAAAAATACAAATAAAACACAAAATAACGTGCATGTCTTTCATGTATCAACAGTAATGGACAGTAGCATGGGGCCCGAGTCGTATATTATTTTATATATATATATATTTTATTAAAATAAAAATTAATTTACAAATCTTAATCTTTGCAGCAATGCTTACAGTCATATACTCCCATTTCTCTGTCTGTGTAAGAGTGTTTGTGAGTGTGAAGCTTCTGGATGGCAGATAAGAGCGTCATATATATATATATATATATAGACTCCAATGCATTTCCTGCCGTAGTCAGAGGACAATCACATCATAAGAACAAGAGTGTGACGATAAATGCTGATATATTCTGCATACTTTCCCGGAGTTGTCTGGTCGCGATGATATCCTCCAGTTCAGCTCACTTCCTGGAATCACCTGCACCGTCTCTGCTTCTGGAGGAGGCATTTCATCCGGCTCCTCATCGCATTATTACTCAGAAGAGACAGCAGTTCTGTTTTTCAGCAAATTTGTACATTGCTTTGAAAACACCAAATCAAATGAAGTAAGATCATGATCTTTAAATCTCAGCAGTCACCTGTGTGTTTCCCCTTTCCTGTCCTTCACAGAGCCTTTGTGTCAGATTTTCTGTGGCATCAAATGTCGCTGGACCCCACAGAATACAAGCACTCTGTCCACTTGCCATACAGAGCACAGATCTTTCTTTTACTGGACAGACATAGAGAAAAGAGCAACGTTCATAACAGTTCAGTCTAATATCAAGTCAAAGCCAAATCAGTATGATTATGAAAGTCCATCACTTGCAATCATGCGATTGTAATGTACGGCACGCTACTAATAGGGTATAACATTACAGTAAAACTGGCAATTGTAAGATGATTTTGGGTTTTTAAATAAACAAAATGGTGCATTAAACAAGATAAGAAAAGTAAAGGTTAAACTTTTAAAACAGCATCATACCCCTAATTACTGCTATTTGACATGTAGTTGCAAATTTTACTTTAGTTAGTAGAAATGGCCCTAAAATGGACAAAAAAGTAAAATGCCTTTTTTTGTGTAATGGCATCATTTCCCTCTTGGAGCACCACAATCCAATAAAATTAGTGGACCAGTTAACTAGAGTTGAAACCACACTACAATAAAATGAATTGCGCTGAAAATTGACATTTAGTAACGTTTGCATACCTTTTATCAATTATGTATCACTTCACTTAGCAAACTCTGTTCCAAAGAGGCCACCCGGTTGAAAGTCAAACCGATCTTCTCCGTTCTGTTAAAAAACACAGTAAAAATCATTTGTGGACTTTTCTTGTCTTTCAAATTAGCTGTTCTTCTCCAAGTTTAATAAAGAACAATGATCTAATTACACCCTATGTATGTACAATCAGAGGCGATACTTGTCTTATGATTAATTAATTTCAACATTTCCATATGCCAATCCACAGTTGTCCCATGACAATGTTACACAGCAGGTCTGGGGTATGTTCAGGTGTAGGCTTCATGGGCTGAAATAATCAACCGTTTGTAGCTGAAGTTACATGTAAGAATTTTCTGACTCTATACAGTATTTGGAATAAACGCACCATGCTCCTCATGTTTACTGGCTGTAAAGTGTTTTTACAATTGCTAGAACACATTTCTTAATACTTAGATGTCACTTTTTCCAAAACTCTTCGTACACAGTTCTCTAACCAGCTTTAATCTTGGCCACAGCGAGTTATAATTTCACATTCAAGTATGCACTTAAACTACCAAAATTACTTGTCTCACATCAACTCATTGTTCTATAACACCTAGCAAAGGTTTTCCCCCCAACAATCCACACATAAAACAATGACCTAGAAACCCACTAACATTAGCATTATACAATGATTTTTTTCTGTTTAATTTTATAAAAAAAGAACAATCTGCACTGCTTAGAATTCACTGATGTAAATGTTACACGCTCCATGTTTACATTATAGCACAAAATTATTCCTGTTTCCCCTTTTTTATAGATGGTAATGAAATTTACCATCTAACACCTGTTAATCTGTGTCCAGTTACAGCCTGAGATGTTTTTGATTTCTTATTGTTTTTTTTACTATTATTTTTTTTTTTTTAGATTTAGATTATATTTCAGTACAGTAGAAAAATTACTGTATATTATGTTTTGAAATTAAGTTTAACAGTTTTGAAAAGCGTTTGTAAATGTGCAAATTGGCATGTAGGTACATAGAGTTTTACTGGCAAGTGGGTGTTGTTTGAGTGAATAAGCGAGATTCATGTAACTGTAAGAGGAAGAGTATGTTTCATGAATATATATATATATATATATATATATATCTATTATTAGTATTAGCATATATATATAATATATATATATATATATATATATATATATATATATAAATTTTTTATTTTTTATTTTTTTATTTTTTTTGCAGTAAGTTTGAAAAACCTTATAGTCATACTTGAGTTTACATTTTGCTCTTCATTTGACTGCAGAGCCATGTTCAGGTTTTATTCAGTATAATTATATTGCTATAACCAAAAGTACTTTTCTGTGTTTGGCCTAATATTTCGTTGCTTATATTCACTATAAAAATTGTGTATTGTTATTACATAAGATCCACATAAAATTTGCGCAAGTGCATCTGCATTATGCTGAAGCGTAATTAAATGCAAAACAAATAGATTAATTCAGGTCTTAACCGTAATCCATATGCTTTGCACCTATCCGTTATTGTTTGAACTCAAAGACATCTTTATGAGAAACTGAATAATACCTTCTGCATTAAAAAAAATAGTGATTTAACTTAAACTTAACCAAAGCTGAAGTTAAGAAACTCAAATATTCAAGCTAATTTTTCACGGCCTCTCCAACCTTAAAAACCTAAGTAAAATCTAAGTTCTGTACCCCACCTTAATCATTTTAATGGCTTTGTAATGCAAACATCATACCAGAATACATATAATGCGTACCATCTGCATGTTAATTATAGGCCAGGCTTAAATGCAATGCTCTTGTTTTGACTCAGTAGGTCCCTGCTCTATTTCTCTATTAACCAAGAGGGTTTCTTAGCCTAAAAAAATAAAATATATCTTTACCTTCATTCTTTGGATGGAGTCCTGTGAAGCGGCTAGCCTTGTGGATGCGGTACGTGTGCTCCATGTATTCAGTCCAATCTCTGAAGAAAACTCAAGGCTCATTAAAAATCACTGGCATTGTGATTTTAGACAGCTCCTAATGAGTTACAGATGATTATAATTAATTAACTGACTGCTTTGCATCAGAACTCAAGTCCCACCTTTATTCTATAGCACTTTAGAAATGGCAGATTGTTTTGTCTCGTTCTTGTAAAGTTAATCAGTTCAGTGTACTAAGTGTGCCAAGTTTATCAATTGTAAAGCAAGAAGTTCAGTTTCAGCAGCTCTCCTGAAGTCAGTCGTGTTGTTATTCAAAGTCAGTTCAGCCATTTCAGAAGCAGTCAGATTTCACTTTACAAACGAGGAGAATTAATTTGGCATGCTTACATCATGCAAACTTGCAATCAAACATATTTATGCATATATAAGAATATTGGACTCACCATCCCAATGAATTTTTGAGAACACCACATCCATGACATTGTTTAGGTGAACCATTGCAGCAGGAAGAGCCAACCTGTTCCAAACAGGGACACTGAAACATATATCCCTATGAGTTCAAGACTGCCACAGGTAATCGGGAAGAAAATCAAATGCATACACATGTATTCCAGCCAATATATATTTAATCAATATTACATGAGCAAGGAATGCTGCTGTTGTTCTTAATATAAACACGACTGCACCTTAGTGCAGCAGGTACAGCAAACCTTCTATTCAGATCAATGGTACAACTGCTGGCGTCAAATAAAAACAAGGCTTAACCTCGTAAACCTGTAATCAAAGAAGTGAGCGAAAAATGTATGTCTTAAATCACAACATAAAGTATATATTTATTTTTTTGTGGCAAATTTGCTATCAGATTTGCTGTATAAATCACAATTGCAGAGTTTCATGTAAGCATAATTTTAAGAAAGTATGTAAATTAAATAATATTTATAAGCGTTACAATGTTCACTCCTTTTGCTCTCACTTCACTGGATTCCTGTTGCTGGCCGCATCAAATTTAAGGCTACAATATGAATTAGGCCTATGACATGAATGAATGAATGCCAACAATGCAACACTCAATATTATATTATTTAACAGGGTGGTCCTTGCTCAATAGCTTATTTCATCATTTTGGACCTCATTAAAAACTAGAAAAAACCCTGGTCTAAATGCTAGAAAACCCAATTGCCCAGCCCATTGCATAATGCATAACGTGTTTTTCGGTTCACTGCCACTTTGTTTGAGTAATTCAGGTCAAACCTAAAATAAAATTAATAAATGTGGCCATTATTATATACTTACATGTAGCTAAAGTGCTGTAATATGGTTTACCTCAGCCTAAACCAAATAAAAAATGACTTCACTTGAATTAAATTAAGGTTTCTGCAGGTTTATGAAGGTACATTTAAGACCTTTAAAGAAGCCTTTTTTAAGAACACAGTAAAGAAGACAATTTAAGGAATAAGTTTTAATGGAACACAATGTGTCAATTTGGTCTCTGAATGCAAATGTCTTGTATTAGCAACACTTCAAAGTTTGAAAATATAACTTACAACTGATCTTCATTACTTTTTAATTAATTTTACAAAAAAATATAATAATGTTTACTCTATCCTTCTAATCATACTTCAAAAAAGTGATGCTCTTCCTCAGTATTTTTTGTCCTGTTTTCCAGTGCGAATTTCCAAAGATTCTTAAATCAAGATACATTTACTTTCAAAATGACATGAGGGGTTAAATGCGTCAACACATATCTGCCAGTGGGCTCAGAAAAATTTAAAAAGTTTTAATACCACATTAACAGATGCTTGTTCTGATTAATCATAAACTCATTTAATATTGTTCCATTTCTCAGAAAACAAGAATTCATATTGTCCTTTTGCATCTGAAAAATGTATTTGGATTTAAGGATGTTTACATACATTCATATTGGAATAACAAAAACAAAACTACTGAAGAAGATATTCATTTTCTGCAGTGCATGCAACATTTAATGCTGCGACTTGATGAATTTAAGGCTGTTCTCTTCTCCTCCGATTTAAGAGCTTTTAAGGCCTTCATGTGTAAAAATGTGAAGTATACACTTTTAAGACCTTTGAAAGACCTGCAGGAAACCCTGTAAAATGAGGTTTTAACAAGCGCGATTTAAGCGGCGGCAGCAGCTTAACAATAATAATCATTTGCAAGCTTTTTGAAGAAAATGGCCCTTTTTTAAATTACGCCAGTGGAATTAAAGGGATTTAGCACAAAATTAAAGCGACGAAAGGGAAAACCAAAATCCCATGAAACCAAAAAGCATACCTGTGATTTTTTTACTCCATTGCACTGGGTTTTTTTGTCACCCTGGGTACTGTCCCCTGACAGCATGATGTCTCTGCTGGGGTCACAAGGTGAGGCTTTGTGTCATCTGAACGCAAACTGTTCTGGCTCTTGAAAAGATAGAAGGATCTATAGCAAAACATGTGACTTCTGAGAAAAGGAAAGAACATTTTGATAACTATATAAAGATAAACAAATGCATAGAATGATATAGACAGACTATCCAAGACCTATGTTTTACAGAAACAGCTTTGTAAAAGTCAAAGTAATTCATAGAAAACATTGATGCCGAAGTTTTGTAATATTACAATACTTTTGGGAAATGCAGCCTTGAACTGAGAATATGGACAATTAACAAATCAACAAAATGGATTTTTGTATTGCAGAAATAATATTTCAAATTATTTTCTTGTTGTTATACATTATGTATATAGGAAACATATATATAAGTTTAAACAGAAAATTATGCTCATATTCTATTTTTTTATGTAAAGCATAGGGGAGTATAAGATTATGACAATATTATGACAGGTGGTATGATGACATTTGTCAGATGCTACAAGCAAATAAGGACATACATTTTAAAGCCTTTATCAGTGTTTTTTGTGTTTTTAATGTTGTGTGTTTACTGTAGTTCACATTGTGCTGAACATCTGTCTGCTGAGAGAGCCCTAAAAGGATCAGCACTTCAACTATACAACACTCTCAGAAAAAAAGGTGCAAAAGCTGTCATGGGGGCAGAACCTTTTCTAAAAGGTACACCTTGTACCTTATTTACCCCCTAAAGGGTGTATATTAGTACCTCAAACATACATATTAGTACCTAAAGTGTACATATTAGTGCCTAAATGGGACATTATTAGTACCTTTTGAAAGTGTACCATCACAGTGACAGGTTTTGCACTTGTGTGCAAAATAGATAGATAGATAGATAGATAGATAGATAGATAGATAGATAGATAGATAGATAGATAGATAGATAGATAGATAGAAAGGGATTATGAAGGGTATAATGGAGAATTACTGCTCACTATACACTGAGCCATCTTAAGCTTTATTTTCCTCTTTAACAGAGTAAGCATCCTTCAGAAACGCTCTCATTTATATATTTTTATTTTTTTTGCTTTTCAATTGATTTGTTCTATTGAATTGTGTAATGCAAACTCCAACTCCGGTGACACTGCCCCAAGCCCTTATAAGCAGACATTTATGAGGTGTTGGACCCAATATCACAGATCCTATTCATTCTAGGTAATCTAGACAAACTGTTAAACAGTTGCAGTCTAGCAGCACACACAAAAACCTCACCTTTTCCACATTGTCTTCATCATGTTTACAATATGAAACATTTGTCCTTTCTTATTAGCACATTAAGAACAGCTTAGCCTACTATCTTAGCATAGTGCTTATTATTGGATTATTAAATAAAAATGTGATTAGCTAGAAAATGATATCATGACAACACACTCTACTATCTTAGCATAGTGCTTATTATTGGATTATTAAATAAAAATGTGATTAGCTAGAAAATTCAGGCTACAATTCGCTTATAGTTTTTATTACCTGATTAACCTTTATCTGCCATTCAAAATCAAGAAACCTAAGATGGGCCCAGGGGTATTGTTTCATATACTGTAGGACCATGTGTCCGAAAACAGGTTTTACAGTGGATTTACAACTATTGGTCCTTCTCTTCCGAAATATATGATACAGAAAGCTATGAAAAAGTCTCATATAATGGACTTACTACTGATTTTATTTTGATTGATACATTGGTAATGATCTTCTTTTATGGATACATCCTTGTTTTTATTATTTACCGGTTCCGTCTTTTTAAGTGTTTGTTTATATTGCAATCTAAAGAAGAAATAAGTAAACTGCTCGGACTGGGTCTTCTGGTTTCTGGTCACATGAACACGAGGTAAGGCGATGAAAGATTTGAGAAACGAACACGTTATTTCTGTTTCCTGTCAGTTGCATTATCGTGATGTCCTAATTCCAAATATGATCAAAGGGTAGGTGGAAGCGTTAAGTCAATTTGGGCTCGATGAACTAGAACAATTTATAATTTACTCCAAGTCATTCAAACTGATCCCATTTTCCCATTAAAAATGTGAGAGCCTAAGACAAGGCAAATTATTTATGATTTATTATCATTTATTTTTTATGATACATACAGGGTGGAAAAGAAATAATATATAAAATTCTATGTTCAAATAGTAAAAGTAATGTTGAACTAAAACAATACATATTTGGGCAAAGGTACTGAGGCACACCTTGTAATTACTGAATTCAAGTATTTTAATCAGACCCATTGCCACAAGAACATAAAAATCAGCACTGAGGCCATGCAGTCTGCATGTAGAAAAACATCTAGTGGGGGGGTGGAAAGGGGTCGATTTTGAAGAACAACAGTGAATTGCAGTGTGGTACTGTGATAGGACTCCACCTTTACAAATAAATCAATTTGTGAATTTTTCTCCCCCTGCTAGATATCCCATAGTCAACTGTAAATGGAATTATTGGAAAGTGGACAGCATTTTGGAACAGCAGCAAACTGTAAAGTCATAGTGCAGGTAATATGGGAGAGTAAAAGCTGAAGAGCTCCAAACTTCCACTGGCATTAATATCAGCACATAAACTGTGCAGCAGGGAGCTTCATGGAATGGGTTTACCATGGCTGAGCAGCTGCTTGCAAGCCTCACATCAAGTACAATGCCAAACCCTGTTTGAAAAAAAAAAAACAGCATGTGCTGGTTAGGTATGTTTTGAAGCTTTGCTGTGGTCATGTGCGGGTCCGAAACTGGTTCATAAGCAATTACTACTGCTCAGGACCAAGTTAGGACCAACCCCTGATGAGCTTAACCAGATCAGACCCAGCTAAGGACCAGCTTTAAACCAGGAGTCATGCTTCAAAAGACATAACCTAAACCCCCCACCAGATGCTTGTTTTCACCCAGGAAGTGTCTGTGAGTGGTTGTAAACAGTGGTTTTCAACTCCAGGTCCTAGGACCCACTACTCTGCACCTTTGTGTTGTAGTCCATACTTAACACCACCTGACTCAGATCATCACTCTTAGTGTCTCAGCTAAGAGACACATTAGAAAAGGTAGAGTGTAGATGTGTGGGTCCCCAGGACCTTAGTTGAGAACCACTGGTGTGTAAAGCACAATCTGCCACTGGGGACTCTGGAGCATGTGAGTGAAACTCGTTCTGTGGAATCAGTGACAATCTCGCTTCTCTCGTTTAGGCAGGTCTGATGGGCAAGTCTGGGTTTGGCAGAATGCTAGGAGAATGTCACCTGCCTGAACGCATTCGTGAAGACTGTTAAGGTTTGTGGAGGAGGGAGATAATGGAATAGTGCTGTTTTTCAGGGGTTGGGTTAGCGCGGAAAGACTACAGAATAACCAAGATCTTGTTATAGTCTTTGAATGGGGAATAAAATGCAATGTTCAAATATGGCTGCTCTATCGAAGAATGCCACCACCTTCTGAGTAAAAGAGCCAATCACTAATCGGTAAAGTAATCCTGTCACCGCAGCTGCCGTTAGAAAAGAAGTCCCAGTTGCTATAGAAACAGAGACGTGTGCTCAGGACTGTGCATGTGCATTGGCTGGTCTAGCCTGAAAAATACTTTCAGTATACCCTTACTTCCAGTGACAACTAAATCTTAATGCTGTCAGCATACTAAAGACATTTTGGACAAGCTATGCAATTAATTTGTTGGGAACAGGTTTGGGCAAGGCCCTTTTCTATTCCAGTATTACTGTGCCCCAGTGCATAAAGCAAGGTCCATAAAGCCCATGGATGAGTTTAGTGTAGAGGAACTGACTGGCCTGCACATAGTCCGTCATCAACCTCATCCAACACCTTTGGGATGAACTGAAAAGGAGCTTCCAAGCCAGGCATTCTCGTCCAAAATCTTTTTACGTTTTATTGTTGTTGTTCTGTTTCTCCTTGGATAAGGTTGTTCAGATTCACTGTTGTGTCAGAGTCCACTTTGCCAAGTCCAAGTCGAGACCTAGTCTTTAAACAACTGAGTTTAAGCGGGAGACATTTATTAATGTCTTTTTACTCATAATTTTATGTTGTGTACAAAATAACAATAAACTCAAACCACACAACAAACAGAATGTCAGAGTCCAAGTCCAAGTCCAACCCGCGGTCTGTCCGAGTCCAAGTTCATTCATAATTGCAGTCCAAGTCCGAGTCCAAGTCCTGAGTCCAAGTACCCCAACTCTGTTGTTCAGTCTAGCACAGAGAAAAATGGGGAACCATAATAAACCCCAAAACCCAGCATAGAGGGGTTCAGTAAACGTGGGTGTTGAATGTGTGTATGTGTGTGAGTGTGTGTGTGTCAGAGAACCACTATAGGAAGGACAGAATACCAGCAGACCAGTCCAGATAGACACCTACACGATTAGAGGATGAAGGGGTTTGATATCTCAGTGCTGTCATTATTGTGACAGACAGTGAGTCTGTTATAAAAACTGCTCAGATTCCAGGACTTTTGATTGAATCCAAACCTGCAGTCACTTCACACCTTTCCTGCTGATATCTTTGTACGTCATTGATATTTCTGTCCCCCTCCCACTCATCAGCCTCCCCGTACAGCGTTCAGTGTCAGACTCTCTCCACACAGAACCTGAGGATGGTGCTCAAAATCTCTCTCTGGATGATGAGGATACGACTTCTGCTCTTCCACATATGTTCCCTTTTGTTCCTCTCAGACAGGATCAGGTGAGAGTTTGCAGTATTTGGACTCTAGTGTGAGACTACAGGCATCTGAACACACAAAGAATGAGATGAAAAGAGGGAAACATTTATAAAAACAAAATAACACATTTCTTATATTAGTTTGTGTTTGTGTATAGACCTACATTTTTGTAGTCCTGCTGTAATCCTGAAATGTCCCTCCATGACCCACACTATAAACAAACAGATAAACAAACCTCTATTCCATGACCCACACTATAAACAAACAGATAAACAAACCTCTATCAAATGTCATATATTGCTTATACACAAAACACAGACTTACATACTTTTAAGCAAAAAGGTTTCAATCACATGAGACCCCTTTAAATGGCCTTAAATAATACAGAATCGAGTAAATAATCAAAACTGAATTGAATCTCATTGTGAATCAAAAACCTATGAATTGTGAATCGAATCAATACACTGTCACTTAAAAACATTGTCTGTGACATTGGTTACTTGCTGTTTGTAGGATTTACTAAATCACCGGAAGTGAGCTGCTATTGATGACAAATACTTTTGCATATTTGCTCTTTATGTGTCAGTTTTGGTAGTGAATCAAGTGCATGAATAAAACATGGTGCTAGCCTGTTGTGAGTTACTAGATATAGCCGTAAACATCTCCTGCTCCTGAGGAACTCATATAAATTATACAAAAATATACTTTGATTCAAACCCCAATATGTGAAAACAGATCAGAAATAGAAAGGTGCTCACATGAAGTTTAAAAATATATAAAAACACATACTTGAGTATCTGTAGTGAGCAGTTTGCATCATTCAGTTTGTGGTTGAGCAGCTGGACTCCTGATTGTCCTGGGTGATTGTAGCTCAGGATCAAGCTCTCTCGGTTGTGAGGGGTTTGAATCCGAGTGAAGAGAAAATAACCACAGCCTTCCTCTGTCACCATACATCCAGACAACGCTGACAGACAGATAGACACATATTCACCACGTGTTATCTAAAAGAGGACATTCAACAGACGTTATGTTTTATAATAACGCTAATTATAAACACCCTGACTGAAAAAACTTTCTGTTTTCCTAATAACTTTTCAGAAACAGCTCAATCCCTCCTCACCAATTCTAATTGTAAGTTTGTCAAAGAGTTTCAAAGGCTACACATATTTTGAATCAGTAAACGTAATATCCTGAATCCATGGCACAAGAAAGTAATTCCACAGACATAAGATTTTCTGGACACTCCTGTTTTTTACAGTTATTTACAGCCATAACAAATAGTGTACATAGAACAGTTAAGTACCTAGCCTCATAAATACCTCAATATTTCCAGCAGACAGTTTGGTTCTTCAGTCCATCAGAGAGAAGCTTCACTACCTGAATCTGTAGGTCATTAGTGTATTTAGTCAGGTCCAGCTCTTCAGGACAGAATTTGAGGATTGTAGAGTTGATGATAAACTCATCACAACACTGATCAGTAAGATAACAGCCAGCGAGTCTATACAACAAAGACAACAAATGATGTCAGATGGCCAGTTAGTCCAATTTTAAGGGGGGCCATAGGTTTAAATTAGCTTTTATGTATATTTACATCCAGAATATTTACTGAATTAAGAGTGTTGGTATGGTTATAGCATACACTTTAATTATAATCTTTACGTTCTTGACTCCTTGTTGGACTATTAGTTTTTAATATTTCATTCTTTTGAAGATGTCATCCAATGGCAAATCTTACTTTCTTTTGCCAAAAACAGTTACTCACAGCACGAGCTTTTCTGCAGTTGAGTCACAGCTGGTAGGGAGTCTTCTTCTACCCTCATCTGATGTGTTGTATCTCTTCAGATCCAGCTCATCTAGGCACCTCTTATGACATCTGACAGCAAGTAGGCAATTGTTGAGCAGTGAGCAGGAGAGAGCTTTCTTCTCTGAGTGTTTGTCTGACTTCACAAATGCCTGAATCTCTCTGGACAGAGTCTGATCTGTCACTCCAGCAGACAGAGAGAAACAGGTTGCATGGACTTTCAAGTGGAAGAATCCATGTCCATCTTTGATCTTCTCTTTAATGTATTGTGAGGTTCTCCTGAGGCTCTTACCCATACCTCCACGCTCTCTGAGCTGTTCTCTGTGTGTGTCAGTAGATCTCTTGTGAAAAGTATTCTGATTGGGACTCCAGTGAGATGCCCACACAGGAAACCGCAGGAACAGATCCAGTTGCCATTCTCAATCTCAATGGCTTTATCTATTGCTCCTTGATGCAGATTATGCAATGCAACTCAAAAAAACCTTAAGGGTCTTGTGTACTGGGGGGGCGGGCCATAAATAGCAGTAAAACACATGAAGAAGCGCAAGAAACTCTGAATGCTCAGATGAATGAAGTGTAGACCTTTCCTCTATGGAATCCTGATTCCTCTTAGAAATGATCTCAGGCAAAGTCCAGAATACACTGATGCATCGCAGTGAGGGTCTATACGCTCTCTCTAAGATCCTTCTCATAGAAAACCACATTGTCTCATCGTGTTTGCAAGAAGCCACTTCAGCAAGTTTTCTCAATCCATTTCTCGTTGGAACTGCAGGAGTTTCTCGGATTCCTCTCATATTCTGGCTTCTTCCCTGTTGATCTGAGATCAGCAGGAAGTGGATGTACATTTCAGTCAGATGTTTGAGGGATTTTATGCATCTTCAGATCTTCTTTCTGAATCTTTTGAAGCACAGCATGTAGGATCTCCAGCAGAAGGACGGGTATCGATGGCAAATGATGTGGATGCTTCTTGATCTTCTGATGCGTGAGATGATTGTGTTGGCTTGATGCTGGAGCACTGGTTCTCTCTTCCTGAAATTAGAGCTCCTCATGCTGAGGATCATCAAATCCCCCACTGAATTTCTGCCAGACGGGTCGATGTATTTGGGGGGGATCTGATTGGTTGCTGCTGGTCTGATGTGATCCTAGATGCATGGTATAGGTGCCAAGCTTCTCTTTTAATGAGGTTTTGATAGATAAACACACCCACTGGATGACATCTAGTTCCAGCATCAGAAACTTTCTGAGCATCTGAAAACTTCCAGTGTGTGATTCTGCTTTTCATCAAGACAATCAAAGCTGAATTACAATTTACATCGCTCATAAATCTTTTGGAGCCCAGATCTTAAAGGATTCCGGATGAAATCCCAGCAGAAGTCTGTGACGCACTCAAATGATGATCTCAAATCCAAGTCTAGCCTCTCCTAAACGTAAAGCACAAACATGAGAATCTAAGATCCTGATTGGGGGAGCTCTCCTCTGCCTCAGTCCAGAAGATGAACTTCTGCCGAGAGACAGTTTTTCCCGCTTCCAGCGCATGCCTTTAGAAAAGAAACAACCTTGATTTTGTCCTCAGTAACTCATTATCTCTTCGGTTCAGGTTAGGCTTTAAAGATGTCATTCGAACCACCGGAGATCCTTCCCACCCAGTGTCTTCGTGACTGTTAGTGTTCCTGCTGTCGTCTCTATCTGTAAAAACCTCATGGTTCTTCCTGAACCCCGTCACTCTCTCCTTCTAAGATCGCAGTACCATGTAAGCAACGCTGGTGTGTAGATCCTGTTCAGGAGGGTTCATTCTCTTGGAGTTTAATACCCTTCAAATACATTTCATACTTGTTCTCATGTAGTTTGTGCATTTATTTGACTCGTTTTTAAGGTCTCCAGTATCTGCTGCCAGGGTGCTTTTGTAGGAGCAGACTCTGTGCATCTGCAGGATTCAGAAGTGTTCTGGATCTTCTGTCGACAACTGAGGACAGTCAAGTTTTCTAGTCTCAACTGATCCCAGTCAAAAAAATAAATGCATTGTCTGCAGAAAGCTGTTGTCCACAGGTGATAGAGACCGGATCTCTTAGAACCTGCTCCACAAGCTCCACATTCTGGACTGACCTGGATAGATGCATCCATTCTTTTCACAAAAAGAAACCGGTTTTTAAGAGCACATCAAACTTTACCAAGTGTAAGGAAACAGTATAAGTATTATCAATAAAATGTTATATTCAGTTTCTCAGCATTATGTAATTATTTGGCAAACACTTTATTTTTGAGGGTCCCTTCTTTTTTGTTATGGTCTCTCAACAGACATTTTTTACTGACTTATAAATACTTTGCAAGTACATGTCAGCTATTCTTACCCTAACCCTACCAGTCTACTAATTCCTATAATGGAAAACGAGTTTGTAGTAACATGTAGGTGGAAAATTACTTATAGGTCAAATTAGAATGGTAAAGTGGACCGCATCAAAATAAAGTGAAAACCAATTATGTTCAGTTTAGAAAAAAAAAACTTTTAAGAAACAAGTTAATGTACAATGCACCTATCTCAAAGTAGGGACGTGACCAAAATGTATATAAAGAGGCAAAGTTGAGAAGGCTTGAATCCACAGCAAATGTATGTAAATTTTTGCCCTATTGCCCTATTAACAATATCACAGAACTCCACAACTGTGGGACACATCTAATGTCCACCCACATGCTACAAGATTTTCGCCCTGATTATCTTTCTAATGAACCCAAAGCAGAAGTCTGTGAAGGTGTCTGATGATCTCTATTTAAAGTTAGGCTCTCGATACTGGAAGCACAAAACATGAAGTGTTAAAGTGCCCCAATTAGGACTTTTTAAAAATTACTTTTTCATGCAGTGTGTAATGTGTAGCAGTATGTGAATGTAAAACAGTCCTAAAGCTGAAAAGCAGTGTAAAGCTAAAAAGGTTCATATAAAATTTAAAGTTATTGTCTCTCAAAAGAAAGAGTCGATTTGAACAGCTGAAACGACTTGTTTTTAAAATTTAATTTAAAACTTGAACCCCCCGCCCCCCTCAAAACAGCTCGCTCATGGGATAACATAATGTCGAGAAGATGCTGTGGCTCTGCGCCTGTGGAGGTAAATTCATTTTATTTTTCACTGTCAGCGGATGAGGCTGAAGTATCAGTGGTTAAAATTATTCTTTACTGGTGATACCATTGCTAAATATAATCACAACCTTTTGCTGCCTTCCTGTCATGTCAATGATGACGGCCTCTCCAATCTCTTGCAAAGTTCGAAGCAGGATTGGTAAAATCCGCTGTCTTTGGAAAGATGGCTCATTGCACCGTTTGTTTGGACAAGCTTGTCCCTCTGACTCACAAACCTGTAAATATGTTTGTGGCCGAGTGGGGCTGGGGGCTGAAGCGCCCTGGGAAGGGAGCGAGGCCAGTGGAGTGATTTGGAAGAGCGACACCTGCCTCCACTCACCGGTCTCGAGTTTCACGGCGGAGATTGGAAGGATACAAAAGATGGAGCGACGACAGGAAGGATTGGAGAGAGAGGACCAGGGTTTTATTTGTGTTGGTTTTGTTTGTGCGCAGCAGTCATCCGGGAGGGGCTGTCGCACTGTTTTGTGTTTAGTTGGTTATTAAAGTTCATTTAAATGTTCGCAGGTTCCGCCTTCTTCTTCCCGTGATTGTGAAGTTTGTACGTTGTTACACAGACTAATATTTGTTGCTTTTATGTTCTGTCGAGCGTGCAAAATTGTAGTTCTGTGTTGTATGTGTTGTGAATACACTTCTGTAGTCTGTCAGCTAACTCACATTATAGATCTGATAATCACTGTGGGCTGCTATTTTCTAGAAATGTTGATTAATACAGAATATCTGTCGTTCTTATTACTGCAGTCATGAAGGATGGAGCAATTCATTGGCTTAACAAACTGTGCTTCAGCAGTACTCTATGTCTGTGTTTGACTAAAATTCTGTAAAATTAAATGCATACTATAAGAAAATGAAAGTGTTTTTTGACCTTGCACATATAAACCAAAATCAAATTATGAACCTTTCAAACAGCATAATAGGGCACTTTAATGAAGAATGCCGACAAATATCCAAAATTTAGAGCAAATTGGTACTCATTCACTTGATTTTGAATCATGTTTGTATTATGAAAGGAGTGATCAGTAGGAGAGATGCCTACTGATGTCCATGAGATATTTAGCAGCAGTGTTGCCAGGGTCATGGATTTCTCTCATAATTAGGTATTTGAAAATACAGTCATGAGAAAAATTACAGATCCAAGGTTTGCAGTTAATGTACCATATTGTACTGCGGCTGCCAAAATGTTTGTCTGTAGACAAAGAAAAATAAAAATACTTCCTTTTACTAATGTGTGTTGATCCTTGTAAATTAATACCTGGCAACCTAAAGAACACTGAAAGAGAGAGTTGAGAAAGCGAGACTGTATAAGAGGCACATTTGTCACTTCACATCTAGTACCGCTTTTCCACTGTGCCTGGTGCCGGAGCTGAAACCAGTGCTCAGTAAGGTGGCAC
>NC_056587.1:2896312-2951312 GCF_018340385.1 Cyprinus carpio
TGCAATAAAAGCGTTGCGCAGATCCAATTTAGAGTAGTATTTAGCCTGGCAGAGCTGTTCTAGCGCTGCTGGGACCAATGGCAGGGGATACCAGAACTTAACAGTGATGTCATTAAGGACGCGGTAATCGCTGCATGGCCTCAGTCCTCCGTCTTTTTTCTTTACAAAGAAGAACCCGGCCGAGGCAGGAGACGTTTAGGGTCTAATGAATCCTTTGGCCAGTTCTTCTTCGATGTAAGTTTTCAAAGCTTCTGATTCTGGTTGTGATAACGGGAAGATCCTCCCCTTAGGAGGAGTGGCGCCGGGCATCAGATCGATGGCGCAATCAACTGACCGGTGGGCTGGGAGCTGTGATGCTTTCCTCGTACTGAAGGCTTCTGCTAGGTCTGCATATTCGGTGGGCAGACTTACTTTCTCTGTGTTCTGAACAGGTAGAGAAGAGTCAGGAAGGGGCGTCCGTGTGATTGGGTGAAGGGATGACGTAGAACTTGATGTGCTCAGAATGAAGGGTTCCTATTTGTAGTTTGACCTCCTCTGTGACAGATAAAACTTTCCCCTCTCTGATGGGTCGTCCATCTAGCGCCTCCACTGCCAAAGGAAGATCACAAGGGGTGAGTTTGATTTTATGTTGCAGGGCAAATCCATGTGACACAAAGTTACCAGCTGCCCCAGAATCTAATAGTGCAGTAGTGGAAATAGCATCATCATTAACGGTTATGATAACCGGCAACCTTATGCTCGAGGAAGAGGTAGTGACACGGGTACTGACACTCACCGTTCGGGGCTTAGATGATGGATGAATCGAACAAGAGGAGATCCTGTGTCCCGCCTGACCGCAGTAAAGGCATAGTTGGTTCTGCATATGGCGTTCCCTTTCCTCGGGAGTGAGATGAGTAAATCCAAGTTGCATCGGCTCTGCTGCAGCGCTGGTGTCCGGGGGGAATCGGGACAGGGCTCGGGAAGGACGTCGTGAGCGGATTAAATTGTCAATTTGGATGGTGAGATCAATGAATTCACTCAGGCTTTTCCCCTCATCTCAGCAAGCCAGCTCTGACTGGAGTTCTGAGTTCAATCCCCTTCGGAACAGAAGTTTTAGTGTGTCCTCTACCCAAACTGTCTGGGTGGCGAGAGTTCGGAACGAGAGAGCATATTCAGCTGCCGTACTCCTTCCTTGTGCCAGTGTTAACAATTGATCCCCAGCACTTTTCCCCTCCGCAGGATGTTCGAAGACCTCGCGAAACTGTTGAAGAAAGGTCGTGAAGGTGGGAAATGGGGAGCCGTCCGTTCCCCAAACTGCGGTGGCCCAATCCAGCACTCTCCCGGTAAGGAATGAGCACACAAAGGCAATGCGGCTAGAGTCTGTGGGGTGTAGCGAGGGTTGCTGATTAACGAACAGCGAGCACTGAAGCAAGAACCCTTTGCATCTGGCAGGATTTCCGTCGAATTTCTCCGGGAACGCCAATCGTGGGCTTACTGGTGAAGTTAGGGGTGACATGGTGAGATTGGAAGCTGGGGCTTGGGAGGCAGCAGTTGCGGCCGCGGCTGGTGTTAGTTGCAACCCCTGTGCAGATAGCTCAGTGAAGAACTGCATTAATGCTGCTGGATCGCTTTGTGGCGAAGTCTTCTGTTGTGAAGCATCAGCAGAGGCGGGATCCATTTGCAGCTTTTATTTGGATAGTCAGACAAGACAGGGTCAATCACCAGTAGATACAATGGAGAAGGCAAGGCTGAGACAGAACCAGGGACAGGCACAAGATCCGGGCAGACAGCAAACAATCACAGGAACAGGTCAATCCGAGTCAGGGCAGGCAGAGAACAATCGATAAACATTAAACAGTCCAGGTTAAAACGAGAAGGCAGAATAATTGGATACAAACGCTCAGTAGTGACAGCCAGGGAAAATCAAGACTTCGCAGTGAGTAGGAGTGAGTGAGCTGCTTATAAGTGTGTTTGTGTATATTAGCTATAAGTGTGTGTATGTGCGCAATCAGTCCCAGGGATGAGGCAGGATGGGAATTGGAGTTCAATGGGTACAGTCAATATTCAGGTGAGAGTTCCCTCTGGTGGTGGGAAGGAGGCAGTATGGGATCCTCCTTTGTAACAATAATAAGACATTGAATTATAATTTTAATTTTTTTGATATCATATACACATTGTATAGGTAACTTTAAAGTTTAGTCTACTCTTCTCCCAGTTCTTTTGGGAGGAGAGGAGGAATTTACGTGTTGCATGTGTCATACAGCGCTATTGTGGCTGCGGTGTGTCATGTGACAAACATGACGCGTCTCCATGGAAACAGTAAAGCAATACATTCTAAAATAATGGTCGCCTAAAAGAACTTATGCTAGGGGCTCAGATAGTATATATTTTAAACTCACGTGCGAAAAGTTTAAAGGGACATCAGTTTGACTGTAGTTCTGGATAAAACGCTGATAAAAATGGTCAAATCCCAGGAACCGCTGCAATGCTCTACGAGAGTCGGGGGTGGCCACTCTGAGACATCCCTTACCTTGGCAGAATCTACCATAACCCCCTTCACCAAGATTAAGTGTTAAAAGCAGTCTTTCACTCATCCCTTTCCCTTATCCAAACCAAGTGATTGGCATTGCAGAGGTCCAGCTTTGTGCTTCCTGCAGCAGCTAGGGGGCTGAGGACATCAATGGCAGGGGGTACTGATTCTTTACAGTGATATCATTCAGCCCCATGATAATCAATGCAGGGGCACAAGGAGAAATCTTTCTTCCCCACAAAGAAGCACCTGCAGGAGAAGAGGAAGAATAAATGCCACCTTTGCTGCTTCAGTAGCAAAGGTGGTGGGTTGCTGGGAAAACATGATGGCACACTGGGACAGGAATGAGGGACATGCCTTAGGATCCCCATTATAAGGAGGAGGAGTTGGCACTCTAGGTTCTGAAGCTACCCGGGCAAGAACAGGAGCAGAAGCAGAGGCAACAGCTTCAGACCGAAGGCTGTCCTGTTCCTGCATCAACTCACTGACCTAGTTAGTGACTTCAGTAACTTGAGAAGACATGACGTCCACCTCTCGGAAAGTTACTGTGAGTCGTGTGGCATGTTGACCCAGCAGCACCCCCTGCTGGACGACAGTTGCCCGGATCTGGTCAGATCCCACTGATTCCATGCTGGCCAGATCCAACTGTCAGGGTGGTAAAAGGGGAGCAATCAGTTGCAGGGATAACAATGATTTGTTGAGTTTCAAAAACATAAATACATGAATCCAGGAAGTAATTGTTAAGCCAGTGTCTGATGGAGTAACCAGGAGAGATTCCAGCCAGGTCCATGGATTTGAATGACAGCCCAACAGGAGGCGTCTGTTAAAGGGGTTCCAGAGCGAATGGCTGAGAGACACAGTCCAAGGGCAATGAGGCAGACAAGTTTACCAAAGAGCTCCAGGATACAGGGAATGGCAATGATGAGAGTGAGAGAGTGGTTACAGGAGGGTGAAGGCAGAGGCCTAGCTGAGTTGACTGGAATCTTCTGGGGCTGGAGGACAAGACTGATTTTAGCAGAGCAGCTGAATGGAAGAAACAGAAAGGGCAGGAGAGTGGGTAGAGCTGGGCAGCGAGGGATGGGAGGATGGTGGCAGGGAGTGGGGAATCCAGGAGCCAGAGCAGCTGGGGAGCAAAAGGGAAAGGGAAAAACAAAAACGAAACTAAAGCCAGAATTTCAAAACAAGGTACTATGTAGCATAAAGCTAATCCATAAAGAAATAATCCTTATTTAAAAAAGTATCAAATAAATGGAAAGGAAACTATGCAAGACTAGACTTGACAACAGCAGAAACAAGATCACGATCAACACTGACTAAAGCCAGGTTAACTTAGCAGAGCACAGATTTGATCTGGCACAGGACAAAAAAATAAGAGGGGAATATAAAGGGTGACTTATGATCTAAAACAGGTGTACACCCTAACAAGATAATCAGGTAACAATAAGGGGCGGGGTAATAATAGATAATAGAGCACAAAACATCCAGATCAGACCAGCGCCTTGACACTGCGTTAAATGACAGCGGTTTTCCAAAGTAGTCCTGAGCCCATGTGGCTATATTTAACAGAATGACAGTTTCATATGAAATGCCATCTCAGGGCTCAAAGGTCATGCACATTCAACTGTTTTTTGCCTTTCCTTACACAGACTGAGATTTCTGTATTTTATGGTAGTTGGTGAAATACCTAATTCTTATAATTATTCTCATAATTCTTTGTGATTTTGCATTGAGAAATGTGATTTTTGATTCACTGACGTCATTTCTCTCATGAAATTTGGCAATTTGCTTGCAAAGACTGAGATGCTCCTTTTATACCCAAACATGATGCCCTCACATTTAAGTTGTTCAGTGAAAACTTTGGAAATCTTTTCTTTTACATTTGTCAATTAAATAAAAGTTAGAGAGAATTAACAAATCACAGATTCTTGATTTTTATTGCATTTTACAAAATGTCCCAACTTTTCTGGAATTGGGGTTGTAATTTCAACACCTCATTTTAGAGCTAGTAAAAGAGCTTTGAAACACTGATATGAGAGACAGAGAGAGAGAAAGAGAGATTGGTTAAGCATGTGTGAATTACTTGAATCTGTTTGCCTCTCAACAGCAGTGTCTCTAGAGAAAATGTAAGTTCAACTGCTTCAAGAACAGCGACATTTCCATCTCGCTACTAAGAAATGTCATGTAGCTTTTCAGTCCTGAAACTATTTTATTTATAAAGTTGCGGAGAGATTGAGAGTATGTGATTCAATAATAAAAAATTTTTTTTTATTTTTATTTGCACTATTTACTATGCAAATAGTTTGTAATTTTTATCCTGTTTAATATATTTTTTGCTTGGCCAATGTCGTTGTGGGTTTTGGTTCTTTTGCTGTAAGAACCTTTGAAATAAATAACTGAAATTGTTTTGAAAGTGATATTGCAGTCAAGACTGGACTGCCTGGAACATTTCTCTGAAAATAACTACACACCCTAGAACATTCATCAACAAATCAGATTCAAGTATTCAACAACCTTGTTGTATAACTGAGATTTAAGCAAATAACAGAATGCAAATATTGATATTTGCAAATATCAAAGCATCATTTCTCTTTGTCAATAAGTAGGCCACATAGTTTGTGTTCTGGGAGAAAAAAAAATGATCAGGCATTCTTGAAATGACGGCATCAGACATTTAGGTCTTGTTTTTATAATCTTGTTTTGTATTAAGAGGGAAGCTCCATAAAAATGTTAGAATGAGGAAGAAAACAATTTAAAAGAAAGAAAGAAAGAACTGAGAAACAGTGTCTCAGCTGGGGGAGTCATGCTCCTCTGGCACTCAGTACATATTTAAATAACTGTCTAAAAGACAAATAGTAACTAGCATTGTTTGCACTTAATTTCTCCCACAATCCTGAAGCTTGTCTAGGCACATGTTACCCTCATCATCCATTAACATCACCTCGTTTTGACTAGAACCTGTTGCTCAATGACTGTAATGTATCATTACTCTCACCATTCCATGCAGAAAAGGTCAGAATAAAATATGAGTTTATTATATAATTACCATCTTAATCCATCTTGAGTCACAGGTGATTTGCACTGTGAATGTAATCAATTGTGTAATTATGATTTAGGTATTTAGGTATTGGAGTTTCTGATATTTGTAAATCTAAACATCAACCATTTTTCTTCATTACAATTTTTAAGATTTTTATTTGTAAATTAATTTTAACTCTTTATTTTAATAACTCTGTATTTACAAAATGTACTGTGCATTTCCCTTCCTATACTTTGAGTTATTTTACAGTAAATAACTTTTATTTAATGTATTTACCATGACAATAGTCTATCTAAGATATGTCAGAGCAGATGAAAACAATGGATTTTGTTCACAGGCTCTTAGCACAGGATATATGTCAAATGGCTTTGTTTATGTTGATAAACCCATGTGTCCTAGGGAAACAAGGCAAGTGTCTGACTCAACAACATAAGAAATACCAGCACTGTCTGGCAACCAAGGCCATTAGCATCAGACTGAATCTGGGCTAGCTCCGTAGTTTCTGAGAATTCAGTGTTTCTATTGCTCATTTCCACATCTGAGATATCCCTGCCAGCCCTACCTGAAGCCAAAATCAGTGAGACATCACACTGTAACCAAATTCAGCTGGTAATAACATTCAAATGTGTTTTTGTTTTTCAATTCCCTTACTCTGAACTGGATATAATACAGCCTAACTTATCTGTTTAAAAAGAACTAGTCAAGAAATAGTTATAATTAACAAATAATTAATGGAGTAAGAGTTACAAAGTATTCAGTGAAAAAAAGAAAAGATATGATACAAACAATTCAATGACCATAGACTGACTTTATAGTATTAACTTGAGAATGTTTAACCCTGTAAAGACTGACATATGAAACAATTTATCTTTTTTTAATGGAACAGTTCATTAATCCTTTTTTTTTGGGGGGGGGGGGGGTATGTTTGCATACATGTTTTTTGTTGAGAATAATATTTCATATACAACAGGCTTTTATGGCACATATGCTTCTTATAGATTATAATGTAAATCAATGAGATCTTCATACCAAACTACTACATAAAATGCATGTAAATATCAGTTGTCAATCTATAATTCCCAAAAAATGTCTGAGTAAGATAATATTTAAATGCTTAGATCTATGATCAAAACATGAAGTTTGAAATTAGATTAATCTGAGATTAAAACAAATAATAGATTGCAAATGGTAATATTTGCAAATCTCAAAGCCTCATTGGTCTGTCATTCTTCTACATTTGTATGTACTGAATGTACAAGTAAATGAGTTCATATGCATGAGCAATGATAAGTGGAAATGGCATGTGTGTGAATGAGTAATACCACAAAAGTGCAGATATAAAACACAAATATAGTCTAAACACAATAGAAATAATACAGAAAATGCAAACAATGTACATATAGCAATGTCCATATAATTACAGGCTATTTTGGAAGTTGTGCCATTTAACATGAACATATAAATAATATGAACATGAACATAAATATCAGATGCTGACAACAACAGGTTAGACATATCTATGATATACAATATACATATCCACTTTGAGTCCACTGTAAGGCTTAAAAGCACAGTATAAAGCAGAATCTTAGAAAAAAATTAATTGTAAATTGAATCTTCTATACTACTCGACATTGGTTTAAAACAAATTATTGCACAATGTTTAAACCTGTTAGACAGGAATGCCATGAATTATAGAGACTGAAACAGTCACATTATCACACCACCCAAAATACATTCAAGACCTGACAACCCAACCCTGCTGCTGTCGTATGTGAAATGAGTTGTGTCTCTAAACTAGAAGTCAACAGATGGGTTTTTTCATCGACTGACGCTGATACAACAACTAGAGTGTGGGGTGGGTGATGATGACCAGCAGAAAGAGAAGGGCTGTAGTTGTTATTTGTCACATTCACAAGGCCATCCAGTAACTAGATTATGAGCTTTAAACTCCTTTTCAAAAATAAAATTACCACTTGTTAGCTGTTGGATAAAAAAATTAACACAATCAAATTAAGTGTATGACAGAGGTTGATTTTAATGAAAATATATGAAACTATGTTTCATAAATTTTTCTTAATAAATTTTTCTTAAAGTTTGACATTTTGTTTAATTGATTCATTACAGTGTTTTTATATTTCTAGGGTTAGTAGTGTATAGTCACCTTTTACACGTTTACATGTTTTATTAAAGTGTTTTTGTGTTTTAGAATTGTTTGACTGCAAAATTTTGTTGAATAGACTAATAGCCTGTTTTATGGAAACACTTATATAGCCTGACAAAATGTCTCACTATTGGGGCATGTTGTCACAGGACATCAATGTGTGTTCAATAAGCTACTTTTTTTCTGGTGGGGGAAAAAAAGGAAATTTTTTATATATATATATATATTATATTTTAAAAAAAAACTTCAAAAAAATATAAAATAAACTTTCAAAAATAATTTAGAAAAGGCATGAATGCATGAACAAAAATATGAGAGGCCTATTGTAAATAATCAATTGACAAGACTTTTGGTAAACTTACCAAGAAAGACTCGTTCAATTTACGACCAAGTGGGTTAAAATTTTTTTCTTTTTTTTAAATTAAAAATCATAAGCGTCATAGTCATCATAAGCGAAGAAAGGCAACCACAGGCAATCATATTTGGGAAAGGACGTGACATGGAAATTAGTGTATTTTTAATAGTAAACACTGCCCTCCTTTCCGTCCTCACCCATCTGACTTATTATTTTCGGGGGTTAGGCTGGTACAGGATAGGACGGGGCACGTACTGGCAGGCTACTTAAACAAACAAAAAAAAATCCCGGAGGCAAACTCCTGTAAAGCGAGCTATGAGTGTGTCAGCAAGTCTGAGAGTGACAAAGCAGAACATCCTCCTCCTCCTCCTCCTCCATATGATCTCCTGAACTTGGCGCGTCCTGGCTCATGTAGACTGAGGCTTTGCCTTTAAAAGCTCAAGCGTGGACCGGTGAACACATAGTCAGCGTGCTCCGCGTCTGAAACACATTACCTTCAACCGAGAAGCGTTTGACTGAGGGCACATCACCGACCATGAGCTCTTCACGCAGCGTGGGACTTTATCTGACGCTTTTACTCGCTCTTCTGTGCGATGCATCGGAAGGTAAATGCAACTTTTCAGGTCTGCGTCACGCTAATGTGTTCATGTCGTTTGCACGGAACATAGCTCAGACACGGATCACTTTTGCATATTATACCTTATGATCAGAAATGAAGCGAAGGAATATAGCTAAATTACCAGGGCGTTCACGACAGTGTAGAAATGATTTATTGTTTATTTGTCATGTTTTGTAAGGCAGTGTTTGTTTGTGAACAGCTTTTTCCCCCATGGATACATAAAAACATGCGCGCAGATGTTCTGAATCCTGTTTTTTTCCCCCTATTGATTAATGCCAATGTGTGTGCTACTTTTCCAGACCCTCCTGTCCAAAAGGAAGTTACTGACACAGGGATTGATAAAGGTCTGTTTGAATATTTTCGACTTTATACCATAAGCACTCATTAACGTAGTGTTTGTTCCAAAAAAAAAGCATCAAACTTTGCGCGTCACTAACGCAACAGATTGAAAGCTGGTGTCAAGTGGATGTTGACTTCTGTATTAGCTGTGCTTCATAGACCTACATCGCTACACTCTTGTCAGTAGCAGACAGAGAAGGCACCCTTCAAGCGACTGAGATTTCACAGCCTCCTCACAAACCGTTCTGATATCACTCGGCCCTGGCTCTGTTTCGGGTTTTCTGCTTCTGCTGGTGATAAAAAAGCAGATTAATGCCCCAGCACTCGTCCAATCAAATTTAACCACCAGAAACAGATGTTGTATAAAATTTATTTTATATATTATAAAATAATCAGATTAATCATCATATCAGCTATATTAAGTAAACAAGATTTTTTTTTTTTATGTCCAAAATATTTGTTGTTTTTCACTAATGCAAATGTATTTTTTTTGGCAGATGGCCTTCAGCATGAGTTGCCACTTAACCCTAAGGGTAAGGCCATGATCAGTGATTGATTTGACCTGTTGATCAATCAGTTGGTTTATATTTCTAATGGATATGTGTTTTGATTAGTTAAAATAAGTATGTTGACTTAAGAGGCAAAATGTGATATTTGCATCTGTAGCTGTTAATTGTGTCCACAAAAAATGTACAATTAAAAAAAATAAAATAAACACTTGTGTCTTATTTCAGTGCTGGACGTTTTGATGATGCAGAAACCGATCATCCCTGACCCTTCCAAAGTAATAGGTGAGTGATCGTCTGCTGTTTCTCAATGAAAAGTCAATTAATTAGCTGGATGGTGTTTTACATTCTTTCCTGGGTTTCTTTGTGTATTTAGTTGCAGGCTCTTCAGACACGACCCAGAAAGAAGTCACAAACGTTCACCCTGAGAATGTCCCAATAGGTACAGTTGCATGCTATAATGTGTTTCGGGTTGCCAGTGTGTCTCAAAACCTGAGGAAGGAATTAGAATGGTCTTTAGATTAATATTTTGTATGTTGATGTAAAATGCTGTCCCATCAATATAACACTGGTTGAATAGCAGCATTTTACAGATTTTTTTTGGGTGTGATTGGTGTTTTATAAATCTTTTAAATCTCTCATCTGCCTCATCAGATCTCCCAGTGTTTGGCCCAGAGGTTGATTTCCCCCCAGCCTTTCCAAAAACAGGCAACCTGCAAGATATCTGTCAGTTCAGTAAAGCTCCGGTCCGGTACCCTAAGGACATGTTTCCCCAGGATGGCTTTGGCCATGCGTTTCGACAGGCTGATGCTATCAATAAACTCCAGTCCTGGTACGGTGTCTGCTGTGGCATTGATAAAACACAGGAAGAGCAAATCTGTTGTGCTGAACAAGCGGTGAGAGTCTTGACGTTATTGTACTTTCTAATGATAGACTTACAGCTTTCACAAGACAATATTCAGAGGACATTCTATCTAAGCTCATTTGTATCTCTGGTACTTCTGTTGTAGTATAATTTGAGAACTAATACTTTAAAGTTTTAAAGCCCCCAATTTAAATTGAAGCAGCAACAAATTAAACAGGGTGCTGCAGTGATGACATTTTTGTTGGCCAACCTGGAAGTTAGCATCACCCTTGTTCTTTCAACAAAAACCCAGTGGGATTTTATATTTCATTGGCTTTTGGATTATTGCAGAAAATAAGTTCTGTTTCTAACAAAAGTATATAATTCTTACATGTTTTGTTCATCACATTGATCTTCACAAATGAACACAACTGTTAGGAATTTTCACCAGAAGTAGAAAGCTAAATATGGGCTATAAACAAAATACACCATGGTCGCATGACTTTCAAGCTTCTCTCTTTAAGTCTTTATTTAAAAAAAAAAAAAGATTAATGGTTTGCAAGAGCATACAAACATAATGAGGTTGTAAAAGCAACAACAGTGTTTTTCAGCACCAGTAAAAGTTTTAACAAAATCAAAAGGAGGAATTACTCTGTATTTTGTTGTAGAAGAAAGCATGAAAATTTCTTCAGCTTGTGGTAAGCACAAGCTTGTTTTATTTCAGCACATTGACTTCAAGACGATGGAACTGGAAGTTCTTAAACGCTAACTTGTTTCTAGTGCTAACATGTCATCCCTGAAGCGCTCTATTGCCTGTTTCCAAACAGGTTTCCCAAACATGCCTGTCATTTGTCGATCCAGCACCAAACTTCTGTCATTGTTTGAGGCAGTGTTGCCCTTCTCAAACAAACAGCAATGTTTTAGCGCCACAGAGTCAGTGTTTGTTTACCTCACATGTGGTTTAAACAATCCAGTTCTTACCCACTTTTAGATTCTTCACATTACTAAAGCAGAGACTGCAGATCTAGAAGGATTAACATTTCTACAGAAAGTACATTTCTTACTCAGTCATTTTTTTAAAGACTTATGTTACCCTGCTTTGTAAATTACTGCATGTACATTGACTCTCTTTTCAGAATTTTTTTTTTTTTTTTGCTCAGTTCTATTGTCAATTTTGTCTTTATATGTATATGGGCATTGTGGTGCACCAGGGAAATATCTGTGCTCTCACGTACAGTCAAGGTCTTTAGACAAATCTTTGTTTTCCTTTCACTATTTAGTCTTTGGTGAGAAAGTATACAAAACATTGGCGATCTGAAATGGACCAATGTCAAAGTAAAGCACTTTGACTGTTTGTGCATGTATAATTCTCTCATGACTGTTGCAGTTTTATTGTAGATGTACCTCATTGCAATTTGCTTTTTTTGTTTATTTCTGCCTATTGTCTTTTCAATCATTCAGTGGAAGAAGAGTCTGGCTGCCTACTGTTCTCAGGAATTCTCGATTAAGACCAGTCACTACGTCTGCTGCAAGAAGAGCGGGAAGGCCAGATGGAGCTGTTTTGATAAAGAGGCTTCAAATACTTCATATAACGTCTCCTCCGAGGTCTCAAATGGCAACAGTCCACAAAAGATTCAAGGCTTCAAATATAACTCCAGCGCTTGCAAAGGGTAGGTTTCTACTGGAGTACATGCATTGTGACTTTAGTTTAATGAGGTTTTTAATGGGCTTTTCTTTTTTTTTTTTTACAAAAGTAATTGTCAGAATCAATGTTTGTAATATTACCTGAGTGATTCAAAATGAATTAGATTGAAAATGTTATTTTTATTAATTACAATATTCTATATTTCTTTACCATGCTTGAGGTTTTAACAACATATCAGTATTACAGAAAGATGTTAAGAAAACATTTCTAGCATTTATTTTATGGTATATATTTCTGTAAACCATGATCTCACATTTGTTTCATAATGGCTCCCTCTTCGTGTAGTTTACAATTCTGAAAGCCTCAAATGAAACTGTTTTAAAAATGTTTTATGCCTTTTTTTTAAAATAAAATGTATTTTAAAATTAATGCAGGGAATAAGTGTGTTGATGTGGTGTACCATTTTACTCTTTATTTGTAAAATGCACGTACAGTATTTAGTAATGTTCAATACATGTGAAATTGGATATCCAATGTAGGCATTCCTATAGGCTGAAATCCATCTGGACCTATTCTGAATGCAAAAAAAAAAAAAAAAAAAAAATCCATTGTACATACCACTTCCCTTAACCTGCCCTGTAGGAAATACAAAACTTAAAACAAAAACCTTATTTATGTATAGTTTTTGTTGTGTATATAAAGTTTATTCAAAGTAGAAAGTTTATCTAAAGTGTAAATGTTAAAATTCATTCAATAGAATTCATTTAAATAGCATTTAACACGATTTGCTTAAAGGTTGTTTTTTTTTTTTTTTTTTTTTTTTTTGTGGTGTACCATTCAGCAGTGTTTGTATCAGCATTGTAATCGATAATCAGTATCGTTCAATAAATATTGTTCAATTTAGTGTTAGACATATGTTATCATATTTAAACCGTATGTTTTGTTTTGTTTGTATGTAATGTCACAAGTCAGAATCTCAGGTTTACTGGGTTTTACACGATTCGATTCTTTTGTGTGGGTTTATGTAGTGTACTTTAACATTTTCACGTGTTCTCCAAAATGACCCACAACCTTATTAGATTATATGTGAAGAAATACATTTATTAATTAAACTTCTCACCAAATGATTGTTTGACAAATTACTCTCAAACTACCTCCTCTCACCGCTGCTTTCTGATGGTTTGGTGAACAAATACTCCGAGTCGCCCCCCTGTCGTTTCAAAGAATTATACAAAGGCGAGCAAGTGTCAAAAAAGCCGCGCCCGTTTAGGGAGGAGCCGTATAGTTGGCAGGTTCGCGGTGTAGAGGCAGGTGAAAGTATAAACAAAGCTTCAACTGCACAAACCTCTTCCACTACGAGAGAAAGCAACAGCTGCACAGTGATTCCACCGTGTGCCGCGTCCGGCGTTAAAGGGCCTGGGGGTCATATGATGCAAATTTGTTTTTGTTTTTCTTTTTTTTTCCTTTGGAGTGTTACAAGCTCTTGGTGCATAAAGAAGATCTGTAAAGTTGCAAAGACTAAAGTCTCATATCCAAAGAGATATTCGTTATTGAAGTTAAGACTCGTCCACGCCCTCCTAAAACGCCTCGTTTAAACACGCCCCCACGTCTCTATGTCACTATGTGGGAAGATTTGCATAACGCTGCCCAAATGTTCACGCAAAGAAAGAAGGCATAACTTTTATTCTCGCTGTTGCTGCTGCCATGTTGTGGAGACGCTGTGTGTTTCACTGTGAAAGCGAAACTACTTAGTTTGGTCTTCCAAAAGAGGACACAACTAGAAATCAGTGGTTAAGTTGTATTTCAAGACTGTTCCAGAACAGTTCAATCCAAATATTCAGATGTGTGCAATGCATTTTACGGAGGACGAGGACTGTTTCCTGGGAGAGTAGTCTACAATACGGTGTCTGTTTCTATAAAGTGGGGCAATTGCAACTTTGCAAGGACAGTCTGGCGCTTCTGACTCTCAGTCTGTAAGTACGTTTTCATATTTAAAGAATTTGCCACTGATTCAAACGTGAGGTTTTAGCAGTGTAGAGTAGAGCTTGTTGTTTGTCGTTTCTCAGATCACAAATGCAGACATGGTTTTATGTTTGTGCGGCAATGCAACATAAAAAGACCGTATAAGTCATTATAATCAGTAATTATGTCCCCACTGGATGCAACAAATGCCTCGTTTATAATGTTTTTTTTTTGTTTTTGTCTCGTTGCTCTGGGACACAGGGCATCACAATATGGTAAGGGGCATAACATTTCTGTCACACGCTTGAGGTATTCAGCCAATCACAACTCACTGGATAGCTGGCCAATTAGAGCACACCTTGCTTTTCAGAATGATAGGCTTTGTAAAAATCAACACGTTTCAGAAGGTGGGGCATAGAGGTGAAACAAACAATAATGTACATTGTGGAAAAGCGTTTTTTTTTTTACCTTAAACTGCATAAATGCATTGCATTACACCAAATACACAATGATGTTCTTTTTAGCAACATCATATGACCCCTTTAAGTCAAAAGTGTAGGCCTACTCGTCTTTTGAGCGCACGCACAAAAAACTGCCTGCCATTGTGCAAGTGTGAACTTGAGATTCCTTTCGCGGCATACTGCAATTACAATAAGTACAGTTGCACCAAGCACATCACACTCTATTACTCAACCATCCCTCCATGCTTCCTTTTTCAACGTTTCCCCACTAACTTAAAAGGTGCACTGATATAGCCGCTTACCCTGATTGGCCTTTTTCCATGTTAATGATTTTGAAAGTTAAATCAATTCACACTCGTTGTTGGTGCTCTTTTATTCTTTCATGTTAACTAAAGGAAAATGATCTATTTTAATTTAATTAACAAGTACAATTGACCAAGACATCTTCACCTCATCTTATTCCAGAAATGTCGCTCACCCAGTGCTGAGTGGAGCTGTACAGTACAGCTGCAGCTCACAAGCATGAAGGTTGGGGGGAGGGGAGGTGTCTGAACTAGTTGATCAAAATCAGCACCCTGATAAAGAGGTTGACTGGCACAAAGTATTTTATGTATTTTGAAAATACAAAAAAATACTAATCTTAAATGTATTTAAATACAAATTTGACTTTTTCCCTAACGCTTTAAAATACAAAATGCAATATGCAAAATAAATTCTATAGAACATTGGGGTTAAAAAATTGTTTTAAAACTGTGCTTTCTCTCCTGCTCATTTTATATAGGTATCTATGACAAAATAAAAGGTGGCACACTGTCAGTTCTTGATTTAATGATAAAATTATGAAAAGAAGACCCAAATGTGGCTACTACTGTAAATAGAAAGGCACATGAACAATACATTCGTCTTCCAGCTTGTTATTTATAACATCAAAATAATCTAGACATTCATTAATGTAACAACGTAGTCAGTAGGATTCAGTTGTATCAAACATCTTTGACTTCAATAAAAGCCGATGTTTAGATGTAAGCCCATAAAGTTCATGTTTAACAAAATGAAAACATTATTTCCAAATTTCATTTATAAGTGTCTTATAAACCTTCTACATTTACAACAATCCCTAATATGCTGCTGTGTGATGTTACTTCAGGTCCAGGCGAGATTCATTTATATATTGTGCAAAGAGACCCAAGAAATACAGAAAACTTTAACAAAAGTATTACAAAATTATTTTACTAATTTTCAATACTGTACCAGTCATAACTGGCCCATTGTACCAAATATTTTTTTTAACACTTTAATCCTTAAATAAATTAGCAGAACTATAATATTTTTTCAAAGGAAAGTAGGTAAATTATTTATTTTGCCATATAGACAAAGAATGTAGCTGGAGAGAAAAAAGAGTGCATCATCTTCTCGATCCTATATAAAGAAGTAATTCGTCGTCCCCAAAACTGCTTTATTTTCTAGTTGTAGGTGGTGATGTAACAAATACTCATATGTCCCACCATAAGCACGTCTAGGGTTGCAAATTAGATGAAAAGAAAAATGAATAGAGAATGAATGAATCCTTAAACATGCTCAACTTCCTCTCTCTTTAATCATCCAGCTCATCTGTGGCTTGTCCAGAAGCACTTATGAAGCAGACCGAAGCTCCATACACCAGCTTTCCACCTGGCCGTCTTGATTCCTCCAACATCATACATATCTGTGCTCATCACAAGCTCCGACTACGAAACATGCCCAAGTGTCTTCCTCGCACTCGCTACGACTGGCTGATCCGTCAGGCGAAGATCATCAATGTCCTGGAGAGAGAATATAACCAGTGCTATGAGGAGAAAAAGGACCAGCAACTCTGCGCTGAAAAGAAGGTGAAGAAAAAAAGAATCACAAATGGTTCGCAGTTTAATTCTGAACTCATAAAAACACTTCCAGATGAACTATTTCTATAGAAGGTACATAAAATAAATATAAAGAATGCTGTATATAAATATGAATACACAGAAATATTATTAATCAGAACTAACCAGTTAATATAACTTTTCCTTTAAGCTGATGAGAGAGAGAGAGAGAGAGAGAGAGAAACTGGCATCACCTTTTCTTGTTCAACTGTTGATTTTTGTCGCTCATAAATTGTAATAGTATCTCTCTTTAAATAGTAAAGTATCTCTTTTTATCTATTTCAGTGGAAGAAGATGGTTGATGAGTTTTGTAAGGATGAGATGAAAACCAAAGGACAGCAGTTTGAGTGTTGTGGAAAGAATAAGGAAGAAGAGCAGTACTCCTGTTTTGCAGCCTCTGCCCCAGATCCAGAATATAGACCCACTGATGGAGCACTCAGCCCTTCTGCTGCTCCTCCAACCCTCCAGACATTACGTGATACACATACAGCTGCCCAGGGCATGTAAGACCCTCTTCATTCCAACTTGACTGTTTAACAAACTTACAAGTGGTTGGTAAGAATGTACAGTAAAATACAATAAAAACTACTTTAAAAAAAAGCTTTCTATTTTAATATTTTAAAGTGCATTTTATAATGGCACAGCTGAATTTTCAGCAGCCATTTCTCCAGTCTTCAGTGTCACACGACTATGACAGTAATATGATTCTAGGTAACACATGCAAACACACATTTTCTTAAAATATTGAGATGATACAATGCTCTTTTTGTGCTTTTATTATCTATGTTTAGGTTTATCTATTTCCTTTCAGACATCAGTGATCATGAAAGCCAGTCAAAACAAGGATAGTTACAAAAATAAGCTCAGCGTGTGATTGCATGGTTAACCTTGTGCATGGCAAAACATTGATTCAAGGACAATCCAAATCCAAATATATATTTAACTAAAAGCCTGTAGGCTCTGGAAGATTAAAATATTTCAATAATTAACTGAAATCAAATTAATCGCCCACAGGAAGGGTTTCCCCTTTTCTGTAGATCAAATGATTGAATGGTGCTGCCCTCCAGTGTTACAAGAAAGACCTGCATGTATAGAGAGGCTGAAACAAGGCCAAGCTTGTTGGTGAATTTGCTCCTTGTGCTGTATTTACGCATGATAAAATCTGCTTAATAAATCTAAATGTAATTTTAAACGGTGTCTTTTTAAGAAAGTGAATGGCTAAAAGATTAAGCACCACAAAAATGCTAATTTTCTTTATCTCATAACTTTACTTTAAACTCTTAACATTAAAACGGTTTATATGACGTGACATACAGCCAAGTATGGTGACCCATACTCAGAATTCGTGCTCTGCTTTTAACCCATCCAAAGTGCACACACACAGCAGTGAACACACACACACACTGTGAACACACACCTTAGGGTTAGGAGTCAAACTAAGGTTGTGTGTTCGAGTATTTATATTATTTTCTTGTAGCTTGACAGCCACCTGTATGAGATGTGTCAAGTGAAGGAGCTGGTGAAGCCTCATTGTTGCACACCCAAAATCAAAAAACCGTGTCATATGTGCCACAAAACTGCTCCTGTGCTATATCCGCAAGGCAGAGAAAGACAGTAGGAGGAAGAACTGCCCCCAGCTTCTGTTGATCTGAGTCAGACAGAATCCCTGATGCTATGAATCTGGATCATTTTTTTGCATAGCGCACACATTTTATTATAAATGTATACTTGAGTTGAACCAAACCTGAACCACTTCTTGTCTATGTTCAAAGCTATTATGCAGTTTTCCTGCAAAATGTCTTACTTATTATCGAGTGAGCATTTTTCATAAAAGAAGAACAGCTTGGACAGTTCAGAATGTTTTGTTCCCAAAAATATAACAAATTCTATATTTATATAAAATATAAATAAAAAGTCTTCTGTGATTGTGTGCTGTTCTCATGCAACATAATTTACATTTAAAATTTTATATATGTGTTTGTGTGTGTGTGTATATATATGTATATGTGTATGTATATATATTTATATGTGTGATGCATTTAAACAAATATATATATATATATATATATATATATATATGTATGTATATGTGTGTGTGTGTTTTATTGAAAGTTAGTATAAATGTTTTATATATATATATATATATATATATATGAACACATAAAATATAGGCTACATTCTGAAAGAGTCAACTGTAATACTATAATAGACTATAATAAAGAAGGAGTGGTTTTCCTATATAGTTTTATTTATTTATTTTTTCTTTTAACCATTATTTTTTTTCCCAGTGTGCAGTGATGACTTTTAAAATGTCATGCATGCTCCTGTCCAAGATGTAATCTGTTCTGTGAACAGTTTTGTTATTTTTAGCACTTTACATAAAGGCTTGGCGAGTTTGTTTCACAAACTAATGGGTCGTTGACAAGGCAAGGCTGTCGTCAGTATAACTGCGGATATTACATTATTTTATTTGGATTATAAATTATAATTTGGATAAATTAGATCTTCATATGTAATATAATGTAAAATATCTAATAATAGTTTGTGTAGATTGTTGTCAGAAACTCTTTTTGCGTTATTAAACGAGTAGTTCAGGTTCTAGTCTCGGATAGGTCAGTGACAGCGAAGGGCGCCGGAGAGTCAGTCCGGGCGGAACCGGACACTGGTCTGTCGCTCTGGTTCCGGTCAGGGATCGGGTCCAGTAAACCCGAATCAACATGGCGTCCGCCGGTCCACCCGACACGGGCTTATCCGCCCCTCCAGGTAAATTAAATCATGTTTTTATAGTGATGTTGAGTCATTTGTGTTTTTTTAATGTTAATGTGTTGCCATGGATCCACTGTTTTTACCAGCACTGGATCGATTCAGTGTGTTTACTGACTTCAGTCAAGCCTTTTGTTCAACAACAACAAAATACATTTCATCTGTTATAGTTATGAGTTAGTAAATATAATGTATCTGTAACTTATTGGATATGTGTAGGTGTCATTTATTGAATTCAGTTGATCTATGATGTGAAGGTTTTCCTGAAATAATCCAGATCGATGATGTGGATCTGTGGCTAACATTGCTATAAGCGACCTAGCCCAGCCTCATCAAGCATGTAACAGAGCTACTATTAAAATTAATAACCTTCATTAACAAATACAATTCAGTTACGAATCGTTTTGGCTGTTTTTTTTTCTAGTAAATCGGTTTGTTTGGGATTTATTGCTTAGAATGGTTCATTCTTTATGAATTTCTCTACAAATGTCGAGTTTCAACAGCAGCACCGCACAATAATTTCTCACTTTTAGTTTTTTTTGTATTATTTATTTTTATGTGTGTGTGTTTTGAGAATTTTTTTGAGTTATAGATAGGGTTTGCAGGAATTTATGTAAACTGTTTTTGGAGTTTAAAGTTATTTTGTCACTTAGTGCTGATTAAACCATGGCAAACGTGATCTAAATATTTATTGCACTGACTGTGTTATTTCAACTGTTTGTAACAAAACTCATGATAACGTCTTAATGCATTCACCTCTTTGACACTTCAAACCGTTTCTGTTTGTGTATTAGCTAATTGGTTATTGGGATGTGAATGGTATTAACAGTGCTTGTCCTGTGAGTGGTTATTCTCTTCGACTCTCTGTCTGTCTTCATTGACCACTGAGTAAAAATATCATCCCTTGGGAAATTAAGTGGATATTCACTAGTCTGAGGTGCTGAAGTCAATCAGGTGGTCATTATTTGGGTGGTTTTGTCTGTTAGCTCAGAATATCATTGCATTTTGTGTGGGTAACCCACATTAGGACGTAGTTAGTGCACTATTGGAAGTATTTTTAGTGCTCCCAGACACATGAACACTGTCTTGATGATGGCCCTGGCTGTTCTATTGCTCTAAATATAAATGTGAAATAGGACAGAAACCAAGATGAAATGGGACAGACTGGTGAACGTCTAAACCTCAAATCCCATCTCACAGACAGCACATCTTGCCACAATTCATGACCTCAAATGTGTGTTTGTTTTCCGTGCGCATGAGATACAAGATTTGTTGCTTACTTCTCTTGAGAGAAAGTGTATCTCTTAAGCTTGACCTAAATATAGACTAGCTCAAGAAATGAGCCATGTGTTCTCTCTTAGTGGTCATTTCACTTGCCTTGTGGTTTAAAGGGATCCTCCACCCCAAAATGAAAATTTTGTCATAAATCACTTACCCCCATGTCTTTCCAAACCAGTAAAACCTTCGTTCGTCTTCCGAACACAATTTAAGATATTTTGGATGAAAACCGGGAGGCTTGTGACTGTCCCATAGACTGCCAAGTAAAATACATTGTGAAGGTCCAGAAAAGTATGAAAAGCATTGTCAGAATTGTCCATCTGCCATCAGTGATTCAACCATAACATTATGAAGCGATGACAATATATTTTCGTACGCGATTAAAGCAAAAATAACGACTTTATTCAACACCATTTTAGAGAATCTAAGCAGTACGCAGGCAGTTTATGCTCAGGCAGTACGCAGGCAGCCGTGCCACAAGGATACATTTTCTACGTATATTTATGCTTTGATTTGAAAGAAAACAGCACATCCTGTGTCGCGGCTGACACAGAAGAGCGTACGCTGCCTGCGTACAGCTCAGATTTGCCAAAATAGCGCTACGCTGATGTGGAGTGACACAGAGGAGACAAATTGTTGAATAAAGTTGTTATTTTTGTTTTGTTCACATACAAAAAGTATTGTTGTCGCTTCATAACATTACGGTTGAACCACTGATGGCAGATGGACTATTCTGACGATGATTTTCATACTTTTCTGGACCTTGACACTGTATTTTATTTGGCAGTCTATGGGACAGTCACAGGGCTCCCGGTTTTCATCCAAAATATCTTAAATTGTGTTCCGAAGATGAACGAAGCTTTTACGGGTTTGGAACGACATGGGGGCAAGTGATTAATGACAAAATTTTCATTTTGGGGTTGAGGATCCCTTTAAGGATGTAATACAAAACAAAGCCTGAATTTGTTAAAACAATTTGTTTTGATGAATCAAATTACACATTTATAATTGTTTTAATTTTGTGATATGCTGTTTAAAAGTGTGTGTTATAATTGTTATTTGGTGTTACTCGTGTCATTACTATGAGACAACCTAAATTTCCCTCTGGGAAACCATCATCTGTCTGTTCATCCATCCACTTATTCATCCATCCTTCCACTCAACTGCCCGTCTAGCCATGTAACCATTCATTAATCCATGTATCCATCCAACCAGTACTCACTCATCTATCTGTCCATCTTCCCATTTTTCCATCCTTGTACCCATCTGCCCATCCATTCATCCAAACCAACAAGACAACACCCACCCATCCAAACAAACCAACACCCACTCATCCATACAAACATGATGAACAACCCAACAGCCACACATCCAAATAAAGACCCACCCATCCAGACAAACAACAACCACTCACCCATCCGAAACAAAAAAACAACAAAAAACACCCATCCAAATAAACATCCATCCTGTTTCTCAACCATTCAGAGAGTTAATTTTGGGTCACACTGGTTTAAGTGCTGACAGTTCGGTCCTCATTAAAATAACTTTCTTACCCCTACAGATCTGAGGACTCCATTTTGGAGACTGTTGGCCTCTCGGAGAGGTACATGCATGACTCTGTTGTGCTGTGTGATTTAGAGACTCTGAGTGGCAATTAACCAAAATGGCTCGCCTCTTGCATGGTCTCATTTGCAGTGGCATTTTAAGCTTGATGACTAAGGGATCAGTGGAATGTAATGAAAGTTAAAGCTGTAACTGTGACTCATCTGTTTATGTAATTAAGGCAGATGGGATTTGGAATTGATATTTCAGACTGATGATGAAAGGGTTCAGCAATCTGGAGGAACAAGTAAATATGTATCACAGTTTCTGGGCATTGTAACACTGGATAAGGCTTTACATAGGCCAAGTGCACGGCTTTTAGGAGTGACTCAAATTCAAATATTGGAGTAAATCCCCTAATTTATTGTTTTGTGTGTTTATGGAACAGAACTCTCGAAACTGCAATGATTGACACTATGATAACTGAATTAAGCTGCAGTGGCCATTAACATTTGGTCGTCAGTTCACCTTTTTGTGCTTAATCCTGTTCTTTACACACACAGTTCAGTAATTTATGTGAGTGTCAGCCAGATTCTGCAACCGAACTGACTCCTGGAAAATGCAGATAGTGCCCACTGCATTTGCAGAAATTCTGCAGGGTGTACAGAACTGAAATGAACAACTAGTTGTTAATGACGTAAAAGCGTAAGAGTTGTGGTTCAAGAAATTACAAGGTAGGCGGTATGTCTTGACTCAGTGTTGCCAAGTCTTGCTTTTAAAAACAAGCCTATGATAAACTTCCATGCAAACGTGTTATCTTAGAAATAAACCACATACCAAAATATTGCAGCCTATATTGTGGTTATTCCATGGTCACGAATTAACAGTGTATTCCCTTGACTTACTTATATGTGCTGGACTGTAATATGAACAGGACTGTAACGGGGATGAAGCCTGTTCACAAAGAGGGTGCATTAGGCTATTCACAAATCATTCAATGAACACGGATTAGTAAATCGTGCATACAATCTACTTAAAACAAAGTAATAAATTAGTAAATCTTGCTCACGATTTGCTTAAAATGTGGTGGAGAATTAGTAAGTCATGGGAACAGATTGTTAGTTTGTGGCAATGATATCAATATTTTTTCCTGCATGTCTGGGCTCCATACAAATAGGTCAGCGAAACTTTTTGTCCTAGCTATTAATTAAAGTTAATTTAAAATAATAATATAATATAATATTATGATATAACAAAAAAGCCTCATTAAAAAATGTAAAAAGCAGTTTTTTAATAAAACTGCATCTGCACTACTTGAAAAACTTTTATCTGCAAAATAAGTTTCATGGTGCAAACAACATGCAAAAAAACAAAAAACAAAGGAAATGGTAGACCTATCATTTGGAGGACCCCTAAAAAGACCCTCAAGGTCAATAAAATCTTAGATAATTTGATCTTTTTATGACAAGGCAAGGCAAGTTGATGTAAAATCATGTGGTGGAATGAATAATTCATGATGTTTTCAAAAAAATTGAATTACGTTTAAGATTCGCTCATATGTATTCAAAGTGAAAGGGAAATCACACTTTTTGTTTTACTAATGATTACACCACAATATTTACTTACTGAAGATATAACAAAGTTTTTTTTTACAATCACATGAATCCAACATACATTAAAAAAATAAATAAATAATGTTTCTCTTTATCATAGAAACTTGTACGTCATTGCCTCATATGCTGTATGTTATATCTCAGATCTGGTGTGTGTTCACAGGGAATACAGTTCCCTTTCGAGATGGTCTCTCGGTGTTGCATAGCTATACTGACCATTGGGGAAACACCTTTCTCCTTAGAATACTGAAGCCTGAATCACTTAACCCCATTGTCTTGTAATGGCCAATGGCACTCAAGTGCGCAGAAATAAGGGGGCGTGGCGCCCTTTATAACGCACCTCACAGCGACATTTTCCACTGAATTTTTTATCCGGAGCTGCAAAGGAAGAAGAAATGGCCCCTGGTTACAGGAACTGACACTGCTGGCAGGGAGTTGCCACAGTCACACAGCCTGTGTGTCCCCTGCTCCCCGGATCAACTGAGAAGGGAACGAGATGTTGTGTTCATGCCATGTTACTTTCACTCAGGTCTTATTCAGGTGATAGATTCTGAGGAAAGTGTTTCCCCAATGCATCAGCATAGCTGCACACAAGATCTCGTTCCCTTCTCAGGGAACCGAGGTTACGCTCTGAAACCAGAGACGTTACTATTTCTGTAAGTTGGATTCTAATCTAGATTGTGTGTAATAATATCAAACTCTTGGCAGGGTTGAAGTTGCTATGCTGGTGCATCTCAGTCTGTTTGTGTTGACGACAGGCAGACAAGCTCTGTTGTATAACTTCTGTCTCGCCTGAAGACATGCAATCATCTGAATCAATGCAAAAAAAACCTTCCCACACATTGCCATTATAGAAATATGAATTTGAGGCCTCCGGGTGTTTTAGACTGTGGTCCTGTCCTGTGTTGTTTATTGAGTAAAGTGTCCGCAAAGCATCTGGCGTGACAGTCTGCTGATCGTCTGGCACCCCTGGTGTTCATGACAGATTGTGCCCCCTGTGACATTGTCAGGTTATTAGAACTTTAGCTTGTTTTTCTATTGGAGCAGAGAAGACAGACAAATTTTGAATGTGAGACCTGAGACGTTTTCTAGTTTCGAATATTACGGGATGTACAAAGCTACACGCATCGTTTAAAAGTTTGGGGTTGGCAAAATTTTTCTTTTATATTTTCTCTAAGGCTGCAATTATTTGATCAAAAAAAAAATAATAATAATACTATAAAACCAGCAATGATGTAAAAAATGGTTAACAATTTAAAATGTGTTTTTGATTTTAATATATAAAAATGTCATTTATTGCTTTGATAGCAAAGCTGAATTTTCAGCAGCCATTATTTCAGTCTTCAGTGTCACATGATCCTTCAGAAATCATTATGCAGATTTGACACTCAAGGGGCATTTTTTATTATTATCAGTGTTGAAAACAGTTTGTGATTCATTGATCGTGATCTTTTTTCAGGATTTGATGATATATATAAAGTTCAAAAGAGCAGCTTATATTTAAAATATAATATTTTAACTAGCATCAAAAATGTTTTTACTGTCACTTTTGATGAATTTGGTGCATCTTTGCTGAGTTCAAGTAATAATTTCATTTAAACTCATTTGAATGATATTGTATAATTAAAAACGACTATTCGAATAACAAGTTGGCTAATCAATCTTAACATGTCCAGTAAAATTAGGCTAGTTTCAGGATGTAGGAGAGAAACAGCAGGAATTGTGAAGTTCATATCAGATTTTTCCGACCCAACTTCTAAAACATATGAATGTTTTTGTTCTTCTTTCTCTCTCCCTCCAACTTGAAAGGGTCCAGCGGAGTTCGAAAGATGACCATGACGGAGGTAAGACTGATCTGATGTTGGTCTACTCTGTTTCTGTAATTGAAAGAACTTATTTCTTAATAGCTATTATAATTCTAAATGTGATGACTGCAGTTTTACTACATTTTTTTTCTCCATCAAATCATGTTACTGGTCTTTCTAGATTTACTGGCATTAATCTGTTTGTGTCAGAATGACTTATTAACTGGAAGGGAAGCGCATACACAATAAGGACACGGATCATAACTTACACTTAATAAGTTTTCCCAGTGCATAGTGGGATAGGTGATCTTAATACACTCCAGCTGTGCTAAAATGCAAAATATAATTAATTCATTAATTGGCTGATAGTCAAACTTAAAATTGATATATTAAATGAAAACACTGAAATAATTAACCTTCAATGTTTTTGAAATCAGGATTCCTATTTCTTGGCTCAAGAGAGCCACAGTTTTGTAGCACAATTGACACTAAATTGTAAATGTGCAACTTCAGCTTGAAAATATATGGATGTAATTCTCACAAATGTCATCACTTTCTCTGTAGAGCATTAAATAACTCACAGTGATAGTTTTCTGTAGGTTGACCTAAATGAAAGTTATGATGACTTACCATTCACTAAGTGAGTCGACTGATGTTAATTATGTTACCTATTATTGGCGTTCATTTTTGCCAATTTAGTGACCATTTTACATGTAAGGCATTTGATGCCACGCTGTATAATGGTGCACTTTAGTCTTGACTGCATGTACAATATAGCAGAGCTTTTTGCTTTATCTCTAAATAGATGTCAGATGTATGACTGGTTTCTGCACTCAGGGCTTCAGTGCCTCATGCAAACATTTTCACCTTCTCTTGTTTTCTCATCCTCTCAGTTTCTCATCTGTTAGCCAAGCACTTGTAAAATCTCAGCTCAGTGGCCACACTTTCTTCCAAGTATGAGTGTATTTTAGTTGCTGGACATTGGTAGAGGAATGTGAACACATGAGCCCTGCAGGCTGAAGTAAGCTTGACTTACTGTTACTGTGTGTTGATCAAATAATCATGTGAGACGGATCCTGAACTTGGCAAATATTGACACAGTTAGACACACAAACACACAACTCTCATTGTCAACTGAAGATTCACATGTACCAAGGCAGTGAGAGGATGAACAGATGGACGGGAATGTGTGTGTCAAACCTGAACAGAACTGAGGCCTCTTGAATCCCCTCTGTTGACGTGAAACCAGATGCTTTTTTCTGTTCCCCTTTTTTCTCTGTCAGTCATTTTTGTCTCTGTCTCTCTAAATAGGGGCCGGGATCATCTCAGAGTATGAAGAAGACTATTGGTCACCGAGGAGTTGACCCCACAGGAGAAACAACTTACAAAAAGGTCAGCTCGCTGTCAGATGTGTCATCTGATAACAGAGGAAGGGCAAGAGAGGGGAACTGGGGTAGAAAAGAGGAATAGACTGAAGGGTGGAGTTGGGAAGGAAACAGAGATTATCATGACACATTCTGAAATTATGTCAAATCAAGCAACATTGTGAATGTCACAGTGATTTTAAGGTGCTTTCTATTTGCCCATTATTTTTCCTGAACAGAGAGTTTTTTTATAAACTAGTTTCATGATGCATCCTTATTATAAAAGCATTAAGATCTACTACTGTCTCGGATTTAAACTTTAGTAGCAAAAACTGTTGTAGAGTTAACCCGCGAATAATAATGACAGATTCCAGTATTTGTTTTACTCGAAATGACTGTTTTGTTTTTTAAATGCATTATGTTCCCACACCACCTACATAACAACTCATTTGTGGGTTATTTAAAACAATCATTGTGATACATATCTAGTGTTTCCCATCTGTCCTTTCTGTTTGCACTTATTTCTCACACATTCTCACACATGTACTCTTTGTCCATCTGTAGACGACCTCCTCTGCCCTCAAAGGTGCCATCCAGCTGGGCATCACACACACGGTGGGCAGCCTGAGTCAGAAAGCAGAGAGAGACGTCCTCATGCAAGACTTCTATGTAGTAGAGAGCATCTTTTTCCCAAGGTGACTGTTCCCATGTGTTTCCCAGAAATACTCAGCCATGTTTTATAGATATATTTGAATATTTATGAGAATTTAAATAGATTTAAATCAATGTGCTGACTGTTGTTAAGTCTTTGTGTTTATAATCCAAGTGGCATGCCAACCGTACCAGAGTCTTTGGTCATTACAGGCATCTTCAAACTGAATAATGGGCAGCTTGCCAGGTTTTATATTTAATAAAACACAAACTCATAACCCCGTCTCTGTTTTTTCCTGCTACAGTGAAGGAAGTAATTTGACTCCAGCACATCACCACGGTGACTTCAGGTTTAAGACCTACGCCCCCATCGCCTTCCGTTATTTCAGAGAACTCTTTGGCATTCGACCTGACGATTATCTGGTTAGATGAACCACAAACACACTCACAGCTTGAGCTCTCATGTAAAGATAGTTTAGAAACTGGTGGTGTAAGAATAAACTCATACAATAAGTTTAATGATTGATTAATTTAACATATCATTTTATTTGTTCATTCTCTTAAGAGAAACCCCTGATGTGCTGTTGTGGTTTCTTTCTGTCTGCAGTACTCTCTGTGCAATGATCCTTTGATCGAATTGTCCAACCCTGGAGCGAGTGGATCGATATTTTATGTCACAAGCGATGATGAGTTCATTATTAAAACAGTGCAGCACAAAGAGGCAGAGTTCCTGCAGAAACTACTGCCTGGGTACTTCATGGTGAGTGTTTCTCACTAGTGTGCACTCATACTTTAGATACTGTTTAAAAGAATAAATACTAGGTTCTGTTTAAAAGAATAAATCATTTTAATAAGAAACTGTAGCAATCATCCAGGCCCATTCTCTCTCCTCCTCCCCTCAGAATCTGAATCAGAACAAGAGAACGCTGCTCCCGAAGTTTTACGGCTTGTATTGCGTGCAGGCGGGTGGAAAGAACATCCGTATCGTTGCAATGAATAACCTGTTGCCCCGTAGTGTGCCTATGCACCTCAAATATGACCTGAAGGGCTCCACGTGCAAGCGCCGTGCCTCCCCCAAAGAGAGAGAGAAGAGCGTCCCCACTTACAAAGATCTGGATTTTATCCAGGATATGCCCGAGGGCATCCAGCTAGAACCAGACAACTACAACGCCCTCTCCAAAACCATCCAGCGGGACTGTCTGGTGAGCATGCATGCTTGTGTTTGAGCGTTATCTTGTGTTAGTTCTAATGTAGAATCCAGGATTATTATTATGACCATGTATAATGAATATTCACAGTGGTTACATACTGTTTTTTTTTGTATTTATATGAATAAAAATAAATATTAAAAAAAGTTTAAATATTACTACATTTTAAAATAACTGCTTTCTAATTTAATATATTTCAAAAAGTTATTTGTTGCTGTGATGGCAAAGCTGAATTTTCAGGATCATTACTCCAGTGTCACATGATCTCTCAGAAATCGTGCTAATATGCTGATTTGCCGCTCAAGAAACATTTTTATTACTGTCACGGTTTAAAATGGTTGCATTGCTAAATATTTTTGTGGGGAAATTTTATTTGATCAATAGAACATTAAGAGAACAGAATTTATTTTAAATATAAGTAACATTGTATGTCACATTTGGTCAATTTAATGTCTCCTTGCAGAATAAAAATATTAATTTCTTAAAAAAAAAAAACTTTTGAATGGTAGTGTGATTTTGAAGATTACATAAATCAGTTGCTGTAATTTTATTGTGATTTTTATTTGAACAGTACGTATCCTAAATAGGGGTCGACCGATTATCGGCGTGGCCGATTATCGGCGCCGATATTAAGCATTTTCCGGTCAATGTCCGTCATTGCAGTGATATGCTTTAACGGATCATCACATCAGTGCTGAGATAGTGAAACTAAAACCTACTTCTCTCACCATTCGGCCAACTTAACGTTGTATTGTGAATAGATTATCAACACGACGATGAATTCACTCACGTCTGCTGCGTTTTTTTTTTTTGTGTGTTGTTCACATAGCTTCACTGAACAGCGTCCGTTCCGTTAGGGCTCTTAGTCAAAAAAAAAATGCGCATATTTGGAGAAATATTGCTTTATTCTAACATGATTGCAAAATAATTTATCATACAGATTCAGAATTACCATTATGCAATTTTGAAGAGCTGAAAGGGCATCAAGCGCGAGCTCTGACGCCCTGACGCGACGCGAGCTCCCTATTCCTGATTTAGTTATCTCTGCGGCTGCGCTCTCTCATTTGACTAATAACCAGGGTGAGATTTGCCGGGGGGATGGGGGGGATTTCCCCCCTTTTGGTCTATGCATCCCTGCCTCTGCTGAATAACTTTTATCCCCGGTGGGGATAAAAACATCATGCAAAGCCGCTCTGACCTGACGTCCAGATCTGAATCAAATGATTCGCGATACGCGATCCGATTGAAGCGCATCGAAACAGTGAATCATTTTGCGACGCAATGGTTTAACTGATTCGGAGTTTCAAAAAGCTCCGTTGTGTTCTTTGCTCACTTTCTCGATGTAATTTGTTGTTTGAATAACTGTGGACATTAAATCATTACAATTAATAGGCCTAACGTAGGCTTACAATGTTTTTATTAAACTGAGATCACACTAAATACAATTTCCGTCGTATTAAAAACATTTCATAAAATTTTTCAAAAGCATCCCCCCTCTGTTTATTTCACAAATCGCACCCTGCTAATAACCCTATGCTAATAACGTAAATTGTCAATCTCACATTGCACGTTTCTGGATGACGCGGTCCTGTATACTTCCTAGTTTGTATCGCCGTGATAAACAGTCTAAAAAAAAACACTATTACAATATGGGTTGTGTGTGATTTTAATGCAATTATCTATATAAAAAAAAATACAAAAAATAACACACACACACACACATATCTATATATATATATATATATATATGTATATATATATATATATATATATATATATATATATATATATATATATATATAGATTACATTTATTTTTCCATTATTGTTCATTTGTTGCTGTTTAAATTTGCTTTAAGTTTTACTTAGTTTACAGAATGCTGCTGATGGATGCTCCCAGCACTTTTTATGTTTGTTGTTATTATTAATATTAATGTTGTTATTATGAACAGTTCTCAGAATTAAAGATGTGTTAAAATAATTTAAAGAGAGTCTTTGTCAGAGGCCTTTTTATTCTTAATTTTGACATTAATTTTCATTTTTACACTAGACACATATCGGTTCAAAATATCGGTTATCGGTCTCCTTGATCTGTAATAATCGGTATCGGCATCGGCCCTGAAAAATGCATATCGGTCGATCCCTAATCCTAAAGACATGTATATGTATGTTCTATTAATAACATATAAAATGTAAATGTTGCTGTTTATTACTATGTATATTTATATTGGGGCATATAAAAGAAAATAACTAGATTTTGTACTATATATTATTTTTACATGAAACATTTTGAATCTATTTGGCTGCAAAGGTTTTAAAAGATGCTTCCTGTGTTGAAACAAAGAAAAAAAGAAAGCTTTTAACACGGATATGTAAATATACACACATACATATTGAATATTGTCAAATGCAAGAATTTGTGTGACTCTTTTGCCTATGTTGATCAATCTCTGTACTTGACAGCTGCTGCAAAGCTTTAAGATTATGGACTACAGTCTTTTGGTGGGAATCCATAACTCCAATCAGGCATCTCGTGAGCGAGCAGGGGCAGTAGAGGCGGGGGGGTCCGAGGGGGCCGTGACGCCAGACCACAGGAGGCCGCAGGCTCAGAAGGCTCTCTACAGCACTGCTATGGAGGCCATACAGGGAGAGGCCAAAGGGAAAGGAACCCTGGAAACAGAGGACCAGTTAGTCAACATCTTATTTCACTCTCTTATGTTCTTTGTTTGATTTTCAATGGAACCATGCAGTTCATTCACACATCTATCCATTTTCAATGCATGTCTATGTCCACCTATTCTGTTTCTTCTTTGTCTCACTCTATAATCTCATGCATTGTTTCTTCGTTTGGCTGCAGTATATGGTAGTCATATTTAACACATCCAATTTCATGTTTTGTCTGTAGATGGGGAGGAATCCCTGCACGCAACTGTAAAGGAGAGAGAATACTGGTTTATATTGGTATCATCGACATATTACAGTCATACAGGTGACTACTCACCGACAACAGTTGAGTGTGCATTTTTACATGTTTGTGACCATCATTAATATCTCTCCTTTTGTTCTTCCTTCAGATTTATTAAAAAAATAGAGCATTCCTGGAAGGCCTTGGTTCACGATGGGGTAAGTCATCAGTTCCTGTAAGTCATTTTAAAGCAAACATTATTGCTATTTTGCTTCCATGTGAGAGAATAAGCATTTATGTAATTTACGTTGTAGGACACTGTCTCTGTGCATCGCCCCGGATTCTACGCGGAGCGATTCCAGCGTTTCATGTGCAGCACAGTTTTTAAGAAAACACGTACGTTTAAATAGTTCACCCAAAAATGAAAGTGCAGTCATCAATTACACACCCTCATGTTGATCCAAATGCGTAAGACATTTGTTCTTCTTTGAAACACAAGAGAAGATATATTTTTGAAACCTCTCTATTGAAAGAGATACAGAAATTCCATCAAAACTTTCAAGCTTCAGAAAGTTCATAAAGAACCCAAAATAAATTCTATGTCATATAAAGCAATTGTGTCACTTCGGAAGACTTGCTTTAATGAATGTTTTGGTTGAATGGACTTTCAATGGAGGATCAGGAATCTCTGAGGTTACATTAAAAATACCTTTAAGTCTTATGGGTTTGGAACGACATGACAATTTAAATTATTTATTTTTTTAGACATTGAGCTTTTAATATTTTTGTGACGTCATCATCCTATGCCTCTCTCCGTTCCCAGTAAAATCATCCCCCTCAAAGAAGAGCCGAAGTGGCTGTTCGAGTTTTGTGAGACGGCTTCCAATGGGAAGCTCTGCTTCTGCTCCCGGTGGACAGACAGTTGCTGACGCCAGACTCCTGTACCGTACTCACCCTAACCAGACTGACCCAGAAGGAGAGAGTGGTGAGTAATGCAACCAAAACTATTTACATCATCCCTGTTTTTGAATTTTCTTCATTCTTTAAACAACAGTTGGGACACCGCAATGAATCATCCTAACCTTATATAAAATTTTAAACAACAGATGTCACTGTAAAACATTGTGGATTCATTTGGTGATTTGATAGAGATGCATTGTTTTCAGATATTCTTGTGTATGCCTTTCATCTGTGATTCAGATGTACTGTGAATAGGCTTTTATAGAGTGCTTTCTTTGGTGCATAAATCAAATCATAACTCCCTGTGTGATTGTTGTTCTCAGGCGTGCAGTTGGGCAGACCGGACCTGCTCCCACAAACCGATCCTTTGGCTGGAAGCTCCAGTGAGTTCCCGGCAACAAATCTGCCCAACTCCTCTCCTGGCAGCACAGGAATGACATCATCTTCACCTCCTCAAAGGTACCTCCACACATCCTCTCTGTCATAGAGAGTCAAATCTCTCTATAGCACGCCTTCACCTTCACATGTATAATTATGGTATATTTATTAACAGGTCAGTAGGGGTGGAGGTGCACAAATCTGCAGTCATTGAGCCTGACAGCAGCGGGCCTCAGAGGTAAAACTAAACACACACTCTTCCCATCTCACCACCTCTCATGATTAAACATTCTTTTGAAAGAAATGAATACTTTTATTCAGCAAGGATGCATTAAATTGGTCAGAACTGACAGTAAAACTTCATAGTGTTAAAAAAGATGCTGTTATTTTAAACGTTCTCTCACTCTCTTCTTCAGTACCGGAGCCGAATGCTTAGATGAACAGTTAAGCAACGAAGATGCCATTTCACTCAAAGACATCATCCCAGAAACTGACATTTGCTTTGTAAGTTTTAAATGAACAAATTAGGGCTGTCAAATGATTAATCACGATTAATCACATCCAAAATAAAAGTTTTGTTTACATAATATATGTATGTGTACAGGGTATATTTATTATGTATATATAAATACACACACATAAATTATATATTTAGAAAATATTTACATGTATATACATTTATATATTTATATTCTTATATTTTATATTATATATAAATATATTTAATATATAAACATAACATATTCTTCTCAAATATATACATGCATGTGTGTGTATTTATATATACATAATAAATATACACAGTATGCACACATATATTATGTAAACAAAACTTTTATTTTGGATGTGATTAATCATGATCAATCATTTGACAGCCCTAGAACAAATGTATGTTATGTACCTTCAAATATTTTTATTCTGATCCCAAAATTTCCTTTTATTAAAGGCCAAATGCTTTTTTTCCCCCAGTAAGAGCAGAACAATGACTAGTGACACAGGAGGAGAGCATTTAAACAAGTGATGGACACACAGAACCTCAGAAGAGATGAGGGGCGCTTCTGAGCGCTGGTATGATGGGGATTTTCTCTCAGTGGGAGCTTCAGAAAGAACTCCAGGGCCTCAGCACAATGAAATGTGTTTTAAAAGTGAGTGAGAGACGGAGGGAATGAAGAAAAGCCACTGAGCGAGGAGTTTTGCTGGCTTTTTCTCTTTCTCTCACACAGGAAATGCTGCTCAAAACCAATTTTAACCAGAAAATTATTGGGAAAGTGATGTTAGCATCTCAGTCACACTTTTTAATGCCTTTGTTCACTCTTAAACGTTTAAAACAGAGCAAGCAGGATGCACAAACCTTATTTAGTTTTCTCTGCCTAGCTAGTGCTGGGAGAAAAAGCATGTTACACAGTTGGCACCACTTTATTTTATAGTATTGTTGGAAGCTGTGTTGCATTGATCTTTATTTATATAGGTCTTTAAACCTTTTAATTCTCTCTGAACTGGTGTGACTAGGACTAATGGCTGCTGGCGCTCCGGTATACTGATCTCAGAAGGCATTACGCTGTGCTGGAGTGTGTGTCAGAGATAAGCAGATAAGTTCTATTTCTCAGTGGCTTCTGTATATACATATATGAAGGTTAATTCAGTTATGACTTTTTTTTGAGTAAATCTGATGAGAGCATCTCATTTATGGGTTTTCCCAGCTCTTTCTGTGTTGAGTCAGCTTGTGCCATAAGAGCGACAAAAATATGGGGGGGGGGGCAAAAATGGTTGCAACTTTTTTAATGCAAATGCTTTTTTACTTTTTTACTAAGTAAATGCATTTGAATGTTACAGATAGCTTTGTGTCTTTAAAATATCCCACATTTTGGGCTTAGAATTTCATGGTTAGTTGCTGTACGATTGCCTTCTCTTGAGGTGCCACTAAGTAGATTTAGATTTGTTTTTTAATCATTTAATTCAGAAGCTTGGTTTGCCTTTTTATCTCTATGCATCTGTCTTTTGCATTTTGTTTTTCCCTCCCTGCCCATTGTAACCATACTCCTCCATACTGGACCAATCAAATATCAAGGTTGAGAAATGGACGGACCTGCTTGCATGCCATATTCTCTCATATTTTCAATGCACATATTGCTGCCATGCCAAGGGCCACCTAATATTTGTGTATATAGTTCTGTAAATATTCATTCTGTGTTCCTGTACGTTATAAAACGCTACTAATGTGCTCTTTTGGCACAGCAGCTATTGTCTTTTAACTAACATATTAATGACGTCTTCCAATCATCTGCCTTAATGCAGCTATAAAAACACTCATTTCTGCTGGATACAGAAATAGCATGGCCTCCAAACACTTGGACCAACATGAACGTGCTTAAGTCATTTCAGATCTACCTGTTACAGATGATTTTGTTACACAATGCATGTTTTGTTTTTCTTTTTACTGACACTTTCATACAAACCTAAGCATTTTCTAGCATTATACACAATCATATAGTGTGTAGACGAGACTGAAGCAGTCTGAATTTAAGGAATGTAAGCTGAATTTATATTCAAACAGGTTATATTTTGTCGATCTTAAGATCATTAATAGCTGATTTCCAATTGACAGGATGTAAAATCCTTTATAGCTATGAAAATGTTCTTTGGTACAGTTGTATTTTAAGACTAACCCTGAGATTAAATAATCTAAGTAAAGAATAAAAACGAATGGACTTTACCAGCGCACATGTGAACACTTTAGATTATAGAGGAGCTGGAAAGAAAACTGAAGCTCTCAGTGAATCTGCCTTTCTATTATCGCTTCCAAAAGACCGAAGTGATCTTTTGCCAAGGATTTGTAGACTTGAAGAAAATGCAGGTAGAATATGCACAGGAAGTACTCTGACAGTCTTTCACAAGACTGTATTGAAGAAATGTTCTCTACAGTGGATGCAGTATTTATGCATATTCAAGTTGTTTTTGATATTTTTTAATATTTGTTAAAAATCAGTTTGTATGCATGATGACAGACGTTATAGGGTTTGTGTCAGTGGGTATTGTGAAGGTTTCTTTTTTTTCTTCGCTCTTTTGGTTTTAATCATTTCAGTGACTTTTTCAAGTCAGTGTCAAATGTTACACATTAAATCATGTTACAGTACATCTTGAGAATGCACCTTAATACTGCACAAAACTAAAGTTTAATCTAGAAAAATACAACAACAGGCTAATATCTCTGAAAACTAGATCTAAACTCACAGTTTGTCCTCTGCAAATACACATTTCAGGATTTGTATCAACATCTGCTTTGGCACTGATATGCAGTTTGCTATTTTACTGGCCTGTTTTATTTTTTGTGTCATATTGCAGGTTTTTAACATTGTTTCTAAACTTTAATAATTTATGTGATTATTTGTGAATGTCAAAAGTTACCTATATTCAGATTTAACTCCTGAGACCTACAGTACAGTAAGATTAGCAATGCCCTGATTCATATTTTTACATTTTAGAGTCTATTTTTATCCCCTTTCAGTTCAAAGATTTTGGGTCTATAATAATGGAGCTAAGTTACTTTTATAAACCTTGCACTCAATGTTTGCATTCATTTCACGTTCCAGTGTGGTGCTTTTATCTGGTCTGTGCAATGTCTCTTTTTAATGACTCAAAAACTGATCTTTGATCAGCTCTCAGTGGCTTAATTTCCCAGTTGGCTTGTGGGGTAGTTTTCTGGAATCGCAGAAGTCTAAGCAAACAGTATAAAGTTTTTTTTTTTTGGTCTTCACAATTCAAGTCTCACTCTCATTTCTGCTTCTGTCTGTGGGTTTTATTGTAATTTATTAATATGTGCTTATGGTCTCAAGACACAACAATCACTGCCTTTTTTGACTAACACACAGTACTGATTAATCTGTTATTATTATGGGCTAGAATGATGTTCTGCGCCTCTAAAATCACACTTAAATATCTTAACATCTTGACTTTTTAATATTCCAAAAGTGAATCTTTGGTCTGGAAATACCAATGAAATGAAAATGAAAGTAAAATTGTGAATGCAATGTGAGCAGTCAAACAGAGACAGCTATTTTTCATATGCTTTGTCCAGTGTTTGTATTCATACAGTGAAACAGTAATTTGCACAACACCAGTTTAAATGATGGCAACTTGGACTTTAAACAGACAACCTACCTACTGCAATATGAACGTTTCTGCATGTATGTCAGTGATTGTATTTATAAAGAAATGTCTTGTTTCTCTTTTTTTAGATGATTGTATGTATTATGTAATCTGGCAGAAAGCCGTTTCTGTGATCTAAGTAGTATGTATTTTATTTCGGGTCGGGGTGGAGTTCTTGACAATATAAATACTTTTTGTATTTTATGTGTTTAGGGTTTGTCCATGGTAAATATTCCTGTTGGTTATAATCTGTGAAAGCACTTCCTCAGCTTTTCTACATGTGAATGTCTGGCGGTGTCAGAGGTGGAAGTGCTTTGAGGACTATATTTTTACCAGGCTTCTATAAAACGTGTATATAATATGTATATATAAGCAAGTCACGGAAATGCCTTTTTCTTGTGCGGTGTTTGCAGCCTGTTTCTCCTACCATCTTTCAATGATGTGGTGATGCTGTTTTTTCACATTGTCTTTCTGATTTAAAAAGAATAAAATATTTTCCAAACCATTATATTTTGCTAAATTTGTGATTTCATCCTTTCTCAGAATTAAAATGAGCTTATACCAAACATGCACTGCAAATGTAAGTGAAATAACCTATATCTGAAATTAATACAGATTTTACAAAAAAAAAAAAAAAAAAAAAAAAAAAAAAAACCTTTTGCAATAGACAATAAACTACGTTTCCCATAATTCCTATCGTTCAGCGCTACATTAACCAATGATAGTTCACTTACGTGCTTACGTCACGAAGAGCGACAGAACGTTTTCAAGATGGTGCTTGAAAGTACTATGGTCTGGTAAGAAAAAATGTACTTTATGTTCTTCAAATATCATATGTAGTTTGCTAAACGTGATGTGTTTTAAATGATTACGCAGTTATTTGGGAAATGCTGTTTCTTGGAGGTGAGAGAAAGGTCGCGTTGAGCAAACAGACCGCTGTGCAGTTTTCCTTAGTCATGATGGAACATTGAGCCTGTTAAACAGCTTCTTTGTGTTGACATGTTATGAGAGAACACGCTAGAAAGCTCATATTTGAGTTGTTATTTTATGAAATCAGTTTCTGTTAAAGTCATAAATGGGTAGGTTGGTTCAATTCCTTTGTAATAACCTAGGTTTTTGTATCAATAACTGTCAAGACAGGATTTAAAATACTTCTTTGTACGTTACTTGCAGTTTGTGTACTAAAACTACGTCTTATATTTAAATATTAAATAGAACACTTGCGTGGAGAATTAGGCTTCGTTCGAACGCTTGCTGGATCATATTTGGCAGGAATGTTGAGAGGACATCACCGTGTATGTTTATAAATTCTAGTGTGGACAACAGTGAGTACATGCGCAATGGAGACTTCTTACCGACCAGACTTCAGGCCCAGCAGGACGCTGTCAACATCATCTGTCACTCAAAGACTCGAAGTAACCCAGAAAACAATGTGGGGCTCATCACTCTGGCCAAGTAGGTTGAAGATTTTCTTTATTTTATTAACAGGTATAATCTGTGATATTTAGTATAGCTAGATCTGTAGAACATGCATAATTGGAGATCTATTGCTCTATTTAGTAACTGTGAGGTCCTGACCACGCTGACCCCTGACACGGGCAGGATCCTGTCCAAGCTTCATGCTGTCCAGCCCATCGGAGTCATCAGCTTCTGTACTGGCATCAGAGTAGCACATGTGAGTGCACTGGATCACCATCTTTTGTTTATTTATTTGATGTATTTACTTAGAATGTATTTATTTATACTAGTCCAAAAATGGCATTTTTTGATATTAAGTTGTCAGAATAACTCCAAATTTATGTAACTTTCTCAGGTTTGACTTTGACTTGATTTAAAAGGCAATGATTTAAACCTTATAGGCTACAATATGATACATGAATGAATGGAATAAGCACAGCGCGATCACTGCGTTGCTGTCTCTGTGCATCTCTCAAAAACCAAACCAGCTCTCTGTCAAGCGTAGGCTAATAATCAGCTTAGATACAGATACATTTTCTACTAGGCCTACAAATTTGCTTCTTTATCTTTTGCTGGTTTGCGTGGCATGCGCACATTTGTTTAGTGAAGTTCAAAAAAGACTGCTTAAAGAGTTATGCGTAATGAAAAAGTGCACCTTGAATTAATTCAGTCGTGTTCAGATGATTACTGAACGTTTGTCATGAAAGCTCTCTACTTGTATGATCAAATTTATTTTTAGAAATTATTTTAACACTTTAGAACACTGAATAGGGCAACAGTCGAAACACACATATTTTTCCATACTCTGTTCTCTTTTTTTCCATACTTTTCCAGACCTGCAAATTACTTAAGGGAAATAGCTACTTTCTTAAACTGTGCAGGAACCAGTGAGCCAAAGGAAATCATGCTGATTTACATAAACCTCTTATATTACAACGCTGTAGCAAGTGTGTGATGTAAATTGAGTGTAAATTCTATAAATGAAATAAGCGCAAATAAAATAGCAGTGTTGCACTTGCCTTTTTCCATGCATTTCCTTGAAATTTCTTAAAAGTCAATTTCCATATTTCTAAACTGCACAAGAACCCTTACAATTATAAATACCAAAACTAAATATAAATATTAACACAAAAAGTCCCCAAAAATTTAATCTAACTCGAAGGGAAGTCGTGGCCTAATGGTTAGAGAGTCGGACTCCCAATCGAAGGGGTTGTGAGTTCGAGTCTCGGGCCGGCAGGAATTGTGGGTGGGGGGAGTGCATGTACAGTTCTCTCTCCACCTTCAATACCTTCAATACCATGACTTAGGTGCCCTTGAGCAAGGCATCGAACCCCCAACTGCTCCCCGGGCGCCGCAGCATAAAATGGCTGCCCACTGCTCCGGGTGTGTGTTCACAGTGTGTGTGTGTGTTTCACTGCTCTGTGTGTGCGCACTTCGGATGGGTTAAATGCAGAGCACTAATTCTGAGTATGGGTCACCATACTTGACTGAATGTCACGTCACTTTCACTTACAATAACACATAACTCGCGTTCCCCCAAGCACAACTGCACTACATCTGGTTTTATCAGAATACAGATTGATTGTTATAGATACAAATACAGATACGAATACTGGCTTCGCTGCACACCCCTAGCCTTTAGTCTGTTGGGATATGTATCTGTCTCTACTAAATATGCACATCTAGACTTTCCATTATTAGCCCACTCTTTTTTTCAGAACTGCTCAAGTTCAGGTAAATTTGATGGTGGACAGCAGACTTCAAGTCATTCCTCAGATTTTCAGTGGGGTTTAGGTTTGGGCTCTGAATAGGTCGTGCAAGGACATTCACCTTTTTCTCCTGCAACCACTGTGTGCACAGTTTTGCTGTGTGCTTTGGGTCATTGTCATGTTGGAAGGTAAACCTTCTTCCCCCTGACATTTTTCTGGCAAAGGGGAGCAGATTTTCCTCAAGAATTTGAGGGCAGTTTGCCCCATCCATTTTTCCTTCTGTCCTGACAAGTGCTCCAGTCGCTGCTGCAGAGAAACACCCTCACAACAGGATATCACCCCTCCTGCTTTACTGTAGGAATGCTGTTATTTGGATGGTGAGCTGTATTGAATGGGCCGTCAGACGTATCGTTTAGTGTTGAGGCAAAATAATTCAATTTTAGTCTCTTCTGTCTCAGAATCTTCAAGGTGTGTTTGGGCAAAGCTCAGTCGTGACTGTGTGTGGCCTTTCTTGAGGAGTGGCTTTTTTCTTGCAACCCTCCCATACAAGCCACATTTGTGAAGAATTTGTGATATTATTGTCACATGGACACAATGACCACTCTTTGTCATAAATTCCTGCAAGTGGTTCAGAGTTGCTGTAGGGCTCTTGATACAGGCCTCTCTGACCAGTTTCCTCCTGGCTATTACATCCAGTTTGGAGCCAGGAAGGGTCTGTGCTGTACTAAATACTATCCACTTCTTAATAATAGACTTCACTGTGCTTCTAGGCATTGCTAAAACCTTTGAAAAAAAAATAAAAAATTGTATCCATCTCCTGACTTCGTCCACAACTTTATCCCAGAGATCTTTTGACAGTGCCTTGCCACCCAGAGTTGAATGTTTGCTTCAGTTGCACTACCAAGGACTGAAATGCTCCAGAAAAGCTCTTTTCATGCTGAGCTCATCAAAATGATCACAGTTGAAAGTCAAATGGGTTTGTGTGCCCTTGAGAAGGTGATTAGCTACACCTGATTGAGTCAGGTTTAGGAGGGGGTGATCCTTTTTCCAACTCAGTGATTCTGTTTTTTTGTTGTTGTTTTTTTTTTTCTGACATGTTGGTATCTTTCACTTGGATGTTATAAGTTACTCTAATAACATTAGTAAATACAGCTGGATAAAACAACAACCGTGTCGGTCTTCATTTCAGGCTGCAAAGCAACAAAATGTGATTATTTTAAAAGGGGGTGATTCTTCTCTATACACATATTTAAACGAAATTTTTCATCTATCACTGTCACTTTTGATTAATTTAATGTTTAAAATAATTTCTTTCTTTATAAAAAAAACAAAAACAAACTTTTGAATGGTAGTATACCACCATTGATCTTTCCGATTCTCTCTGCTCCTTCTGTTTCACAGCTGGCACTGAAACACAGACAGGGAAAGAACCATAAGATGAGGATCATTGCCTTTGTGGGAAGCCCTGTGGAGGACCAGGAGAAAGATGTGAGTTCTTTTTTCTTCATGTATCTTGGTGTAAATGCATCACATGAGTATATTTACAAAGGACAATGCAATGTGTTATTGACCTGCTCATTTGTGTCTCCGACCTGTCTCACTCAGCTGGTGAAGATGGCAAAACGTTTGAAGAAGGAAAAAGTCAGTGTTGACATCATTAACTTTGGAGAAGAGGTAAACACATTATTCTAAGGGAATAGAGTTTATCACACTCCTCCAGAGTGTACTTCTCATCTTCCATGTCATTTTACTATCTGCACCATTTAGTTTTTGCCCTTTTGCATTGCAGGAGGTCAACACGGATAAGCTGACCGTGTTTGTGAACACCCTAAATGGAAAAGAGGGCGTAGGCTCTCACCTGGTAACGGTGCCTCCTGGCCCGAGCCTGGCAGATGCTCTTCTGTCCTCTCCTATCATGGCTGGGGAGGGTGGCACCATTATGGGCCTGGGTGCCAGTGACTTTGAGTTCGGAGTTGATCCCAGCGCAGACCCTGAGCTCGCTCTGGTGAGAAGCACACAGATTTTATGGGACAAACTTCTTGACTAGCGATTTTCTGCATTATAAATTTGTCTGTTTTTCCAGGCTCTGCGTGTGTCGATGGAGGAGCAGCGACAGAGGCAGGAGGAGGAAGCTCGCCGGGCAGCAGTGGTTTCAGCTGCAGAGGCTGGAGTCTCATCACCCACTGTAGATGGTGAGATATTTAGATGATTATTGAAGATTAGATGAGGTTTCTTGGCACCTAATCAAGGGGTTCCTTAAAGGTACAGCTTGGGCGGGGGGGTGTATTGATATACACTAATGTTCAAAGGTTTGGTAAAGTTTGGTAAACCCACCTCTGAAAAGTTGCATCTTTAAATTCACACAATTCAGGCAAACTATGACGATTATAAAAATATGCATGTATGCATATTCCTAATTAGTGGTCAGATGGGTCAGATGTTGTTGTTAATGCCATTGTAATAATTAACTAATTAACGAATATTAATATTTTGTTTTCAAATATAGAATTTGAGTTTGTATAAGGGAAGTTTCTCCATGCCCCAGATGTCAGAGTGAAACCTTATGGATATAAAAATCTAAGTTTGTTTCATGGGAAGTATATGTTTAATATGACCTGATGTCTTCTGTGCTTTTGTTAGAGTCTGAAAACGCCCTGCTGAAGATGTCGACAGCTCCTGCACTGCCTGATTTCACCCGCATGACGGAGGATGAACAGATTGCATACGCCCTACAGATGTCCATGCAAGGAGGAGGTCAGTCTCTGTACTCTTTATACATTCTTATTCTTCATTTTCTTAATAATTTTTGACTTAGTTCTTTTATACAAACAAATGTTTGCCTTTGTGCACAGAGTTTGGTGGTTCAGAGGCCATGGATGTGGACACTGGTGCAGCAGCAGACAGTGAAGCTCCTAAGGTGTGTTTCCCAGCTCTCTTCCTCAAACCATGTCTGCTTTGCCTTTAGAGAGGAGATCAGAAATCTGAACACTGTCATGTTGTGAGAATAATCAAAAGCAACTACATATTCTTCATACCTATTATTCAGAAGCTATTGCGAAACTTGATACAGCCAGCCAAAACCACACAAAACACAAATGCTAGAACATTACATGTAATTAGATTTGCATCTACTGAAGAAAATACCAGTGATTGCAAGGCAGAATACTTCTGGAACCCAAGCCACAGAAGAATTGACAGTCACTGTTGCGCTCTATGGAGGATTTATAGTTTTGTCAGATGTGTTCTTGAAGTTGACTTTGTAGCCAATGAGATATTGATGTTTTTCCAAGAAAACCTGAAGCTAAACTGATTCAATTTGAAACTGGTAATGCATCTGAGGAAGCGGATAATTTATACTGAGCTGCTAAATTTATGCATTTAATTTGTAACATATATGTATTAGGTACTGCCTTCAATTTGTCAAGAGGTACATTTATAATGGACTATGCCCAGGACAAGGGCATGAAACATCCCAGTTTAAACTCTTTGTGTGTTTTGTAGGAGGATGAGGAGGATTATGATGTGATGCAGGATCCAGAGTTTTTGCAGAGTGTGCTGGAGAACCTTCCAGGTGTCGACCCCAACAATGAAGCCATCCGTAATGCCATGGGCTCTCTGGCGTCCCAGAACAGAACAAAACCACCTGAAGGCAAGAAAGACGATGAGAAGAAATAGAGGAATAAGATGTGTCTGGACTCACAGAGGACAAGGGCAAATACAACTGATGAAAGGTTTCCTACTGGATTACGGATAGAAATGAACACAGAATTCATATATGATTTAAAAAAAACCAGCAAGAATAACTGAGTTAATGAGTTTTCTTAACAAATGTTAGAGGGAGGAACAACAGAACAGACTAACAACAAACTCTACTGAAAGAAAAGAATATCCAAAAAAATACTTCTTACATGTAATGGTGAATGAGCATCTTCATTTAATCTTTTTAAGTATCATCTAAGTAACATCTGATCCAACCAACTGTAATATCCCTTGTTGTTTTTGGATAACTTCTTGTAAAGGTTTCTTTGTCGATTTTGTATCACTATTTTCAGTTCCTTTTATAATAAAGGGCTTTGTTATGGTTAAGGGAATCTGAAGAGTGCCATGTTATTGTATGTTTGTACTGCATTTAAAAAAGAGAGAAATTATGAAATTCCTTTGACTTTATAACTCATGATTGCTCAAAAACAGACCAGATTTTTTAAAGCTGATTATTTAATTGTAATCGAAACCACATAAATATTACCATGATTTTTTTTTTTAAATATGGGTAAAATGCTAAACATATTTTACAAAATGTTTTTTTTAAACACTAATTTAACTTGATAGATAATTTTACAAAAAGTATTTTTGACAGCTAATGGTACTCTATACATGCATGGGTCCACAACATTTTTTAAATGGTTATATCTCTTGAAGAAAAAAAAAAAATCTGGGAAAAAATGAATGTTTTGAGCGCCTCAACACACAAAGTTTCAATCCCCTACTAAAACTATGCGGCTGTTAGAAATGTTTATATGTCTCTCCCAGGTCAAAACGAACCGAATGAGTAACGAGGGTTAAACATCACTAAAGCTGTGACAGATCCTCTAAATAAATAATCACTTCCTCTCAGAATACAGGGCAATTCTAAATTGGTCTAAAACATGTTAAAATGGACATTGATTTTGTTTTGGGTTTCTTCACATTTCAAATTTCATGAATTACTGTTGTATAAAAACAAGGTTTGGTGCTGCATTTTGCCGACTCAGCACTCTGAATTCACTGATGTACCGCAGTACAGAGAGAGAGAGAGGATGGTTCTGTGGAAACACGCTGCGCATCCTCCTCATCCTCATGAGTTCAGCTACAGCAGCGGCGCAGTGCAGGAGCACTAACCTACAACACAACACAAGAACAGCGCAGCGACGCGATCCAGCGCTGCTTTTTTGTATGTTTATAATTTCTCTCAATCACGGAATTTTTTTACGTTTTGGAGAGGAAATTGGTCACCCTAAAAATCCGTTCCCGTAGTTCCCTCAAGGCGAAACTGAACATTTCTACGCGAGCGCTCTCACTGTCCAGCGCGTGCTGCGGTAATGCGCCACTCTCTCTGATGACTCGCGCGCGGATCCTGCTTCAGCCTTGCATTATTTGAACGTCTCTACCTCTTCTTCGAAACTGTAATTTTAATTGTATCACCTTTTGCCTTTTCTCCCTTCAGTAAGGCACTGTGAAACAGCTGCACGAGAATGTAAGTATTTGCGCTGACTTTGTATTCTGCTGATTTTGTTTTGTTACAATTAAAGGCCTATAAATGAACTTCTGCTTTTTGAGCCTTACATACAGTAACTTGTTTATAATTTAAAATTTTTGATAGACCAGTATATAAAATAGACCACCTTAGTATTGAGGGTAATAAGGATTTTAAATGTAAAAAAAATATATATATATATATATATATATATATATATATATATATATATATATATATATATATATATATATATATATATATATATAAAAATCTTTTTTTTTTAATGAACCTGTATTATATGCATGTGTACATGATTAGTGTAAGACACTGAAAAACCCATATTGATCGACCACTAACTAAGAACTGAGAATCAATAACAAAGTTAATTATTAATTAATGCAGTAGTCAAACTCTTTTCAGAAACCATACTCTGTTTTGAAATACTCTAACTGGAACATCAGAACATAACTTGAGCACCAGTCAGCAGCTTTTTAATTAATGTGTCATGGTTCTCTTTGAATGTTCAGGTCTGCTGCAGATGATGCCAACCCAGCAGGTGCTCCTGGAGGAGCCGGTCCTCCTGCTCCCCCTCCAAACACCACCAGCAACCGCCGACTGCAGCAGACACAAGCACAAGTGGAGGAGGTGAGTGTGTGTTTGTGTGTAAAGAGTTTATGGACAAAAAATGGAAGTATTATATATGCACAGGACAGCATGAATGGATAGGTTGTGCAGTTTTGCACATACATCATTTCGAATGACCAAAATACAAATCAATGCAACATAAGTATTCAGTGTCGTTCTTTCTTGTCTCATGTCTTTCTGTGGTTGTGGTCGGCAGGTGGTGGATATCATGCGTGTGAATGTGGATAAGGTTCTGGAGAGAGACCAGAAGCTCTCTGAGCTGGACGACAGGGCCGATGCTCTGCAGGCCGGGGCGTCACAGTTCGAAAGCTGTGCCGCCAAACTGAAGAACAAATACTGGTGGAAGAATTGCAAGGTGAGTCATCGTGACTGCATGAAATCAGCTTAGCGCTCTTACAGGATATTACTTAATTAATAATTAAGCAAGGGGATTTACAGCGAAAAAGTGAGATAGGTAGAACACACCAAATTTAGCAGGAATTTATATGGTGTACTCCAGTGTTTTCATTGCTAGAGCTAAAACTAAAATAAAATACAATTATTAGATGAAAAACATACAGTTAAAAATATCTGTAATATTTAAGCTTAAAGGGATCCTCCACCCCAAAATGAATATTTAGTCATTAATCACTTACCCCCATGTCGTTCCAAACCCGTAAAAGCTTCGTTCGTCTTCGGAACACAGTTTAAGATATTTTGGATGAAAACAGGGAGGCTTGAGACTGTCCCATAGACTGCCAAATAAATAACAGTGTCAAGGTCCAGGAAAGTATTCATCATCAGAATAGTCCATCTGCCATCAGTGATTCAACCGTAACGTTATGAAGCGACCAGAATACTTTTTGTACACGAAGAAAACAAAAATAACAACTTTATTGAACAATTCCTCTCCTCTGTGTCTCTCCAAATCAGCTTAGCACCATTTTGGCAAATCTGAGCAGTACGCAAAGGGTGTATGCTCTTCTGTATCAGCCGCGCCACAAGGATATGTTTTTTACGTGTATTTACGCTTTGGTTTGAAAGGAAAGCAAGCATCCGCCTCATATGACCAAATCCATTTTTGAGACTTTGTTCATGTTTAGCATGAGAATCCCACTTTGTACAAACCCCAAAGGAGTGTATTTGGCACAGAAATACTCCAAGGTCATACGTCCAATGCATTTTTTGAAACTTAAGCCATGTTTAGCATGAGAATCCAACTCTTTAACAGTGTAAATAACTCCCATTTAAATCCATTCTCCAGATTTTCACCTAAACATTTAAAAACAATCAGACTTACGGTTTTTGCCAGGCAGCTGATAAAATGAGCTAATCCCATTTGTAAACGTTTGTTTGTTGTTTGTTTATTATATTCATGAATAATCCGATAAACAGGATGTTTGTGTTGCTGTCTTCTTGTAATGTAGAGTGAGTGATAAATTGTGTGATTGTAACCATTTCTGTCCTTTCCTTTCGTCCCTCAGATGATGATTATTATGGGTGTCATTGGAGTCATCTTCATTGGCATCATTTTCTGTGAGTTTTGAATGGCTATAAAGTTAGAATTGTTACAAAGGCATTAACTCCCTTTTAAATGAAACCATTTGTAATTCTTTTGTATATCGACCTCTTTTTTCACTTTCTCTTCCTTCTTATCTTTCCTTATCTAGTGTATTTCTTCTCTTGAGCCGATCCACCTGCAGCGAATGAGAAAACGAATGAGTAAATGAAGAAAACACAACCGTTAGCTCCGCCCCTTTTTCCACATCCTTCTCGCGTCAATCTCGACGTCTCTCCGTTTAGTCAATTTCCACTTTTGTGTGACAGTAGTACATGATATCTGCTCTGCATTCCCCTTTACCAGGATGAGCATGATTCAATTTCTCTCTCTCTTTCCCTTCCTCTCAGGATCTCCTGCATTATTTAAACTTTCTGCAGACACGCAGACATTCATACAAGAATGCCAGAGAGAGCAGAAGAAAAAAAGACTAATAAGAATAAGTAGGAGAGGCCTGGAAGTGCAATACTGTTTATAAGTTTGTGGTCAGAATTAAAAAAAAAAAAAAAGAAAGAAAGAAATTAATACTTTTATTCAGCAAATGTGCATTAATTTGATAAATAGTGACAGTGTCAGACAAGATTTCTAATTTTCTATTTATCAAAGAATCCTGAAGAAAAAGTATCATGGTTTCCACAAAAATATTAAGAAAAACTGTTTTGTACTTAAGAGATACAGACATTTCCAGAAAAGCTGAACCAATAGACAGATCATTTATGAAAATAGCTGATTTTTCTTACCTAGATGTGCACAAGTAGTGAAAATAAACAGTAAAAATGCAATGCCAGGTATGTAATAAAAGAGAAAAGTGGGAATTCTTTGCACACAGAGAAAGAATAAGGTTCATTTGTTTCTTTTGACTTGCATGGCAGAATAATCCCACTGTTTTATGTGTGATATGTTAACTTATCACTATCAACTGCCTGTTATGTGCAAAAAAAAAAAAAATCTTGTTCTGTGGAAGGGAACAAGATGTGAATGCTACGAGGCTGCCAAAATGTACTGAAACGTACAGAAATTCACAGATAATCAGTGCAAACAGAGCATAAACAATAATCTATACTGCCATTCAACATACACATTCCTTCATCAGCACAGACTTTTATATTTTGTTCTGTTGTTCGAGAATGTAGACATTTCTATTTTTCTCTTTAGTTATGACCAACTAATATACTATATGTATAAATATGAATGAATGAAAGCATATACCATAACAGAGGGGTAATAACATCAGCTCTGATGCCAGTATTAGATTTTAATAGCATAAAAAGCATGCTTGTATGCCCCTGATTCTTTAATGATGCCAATAAAACCATCGACAAAACCGTTTCTGTTTTTTATTTCACAAAAGGAAGGAAAATGTACAACAAATAAACAACATCAATAGATTAAAACAACAGAATTGTTTTTAAATTAATTTTACATTTATAATATAACTTATGCAGGAAATTGATTTTGAAATTTAACTTCTTTTAAGTGCCACGGGCTCACCGGTGGGCCTACTGGCACTCTTTTTTTTCGTTGTCTTTTTTCTCTGTCACATATTTTAATAATACTCATAACTTAGATATCATTTGAAAACTTAAAACCTCAAAATTCATCCATGCGTCCATGAATTATAACAATTTAAATATAAATATAGTGCACTTTCACATCTATATTCAAAAATGGAGGTGGCACGTAAAGGGTTAAACAGATGTAGCGTGACTGAATGAAAATAAACCCATTTAAAGACAGTTGCAGGCAGATGAAGTAAAAAAAAAAAAAAAAAAAAAAAACATAAGATGGCTCGTTCCAAGAGATCACACAGAAGACTGGTCCTCAGTTCTCTTAAAAGACAAATAATGATGATTCAGTAATACATTTAACATAGTCTTCTCACCATTGTGTGGTCTTATACAGTATACACTACCTTTTTTGGTGCTAATGTTAAAAAACATTATGCTTAATATTTTTGTGAAAACTGACTTTTTCCCCTGGATTATTTGATTAATATAAAGTTCAAAAAGAACATTAAGTATATTGTATCAATTTCAAAATACTGTCATACTTTACTGTCACAATTTAAAGCATTCTTTTCTGCATAAAACTTAATTTCTGTATACAAAAAAATAGTTTTGAATGGTAGCATATATAGTTAATATTATATATAGTTGCATGTGAATGTTTTTAAAACGTAAACTCACCTGCACCTGCACCACTGAATGCTTTATACAAAAACACCACTGATATCGCCAACATTAAGATTACTGTCCAGAAGACTGTGTCTGTTAAATGAAAAAAGTTCAACAGCTTCTTTTGCAACAGACTTAATGAATATTTAAATTAAGAAATTTAACAGATTTACAGATACTATATTCAGTTACTTTGCATATGAAATGTACTTTTTTTTCATTGACTAGTTTCATTGACAACAGTGAATTTACATAAATCATATTTGTAAAAAAAAAATATATATATATATCTTACTTGGGTCAGGTTTGCCCACAGTCAGAGTGGCATCACTCAGAGTTTCTAGTGCTGGATGAGAGACCCTACAGGTGATAACCGTCCCGGGTGGGTTTTTGTCGGGCCGTAGGTGGAGGTGAGAGGAGAGGGAATACGTTCCATCACTGTGCTGCCGATGACTGGAGAGGGAGGATTCTTTTGACAAAGAGACAGGCTCTTCTTCAGAGGGCGCCTGGGAAAACCACTCCACCTACAGGAGCACAGGGCTGTCAGGACGCAGGGCAAAAACCCAACTCCAAAACAAGATCAAAATATGATCATCTGATTGTGAGCTGACCTGCACATCCAGAGGATAGTAGCGATGACAATGGCAGCTCAGTTTCTGAGGTGTTGAATCCTGAAATACCAGTTTCTCCTCAGATAGTGTGATATGAGGAGGTTCTGGGTGAAAGATATAGAATGGAATATTTGACTAATTTCCTTCAAAAATATTGGAAGGATTTATGGATGTGAACAATTTATGGGTTTCTTCAACTTTGAGCAAGCTGTATGTCCCATGTGTGGATTTTTATTAAAACGAACAGATTTCAATTGATATGAAGTTATTTGAAGCTCAAGGTCTTAGAAACTTTTTATGCTACTTTTCATATTACTTTTATGTATAGAGGTTGATTTTTACCATTGTACCAGCTCCATACCTTTCAATATTAAACTATGAAAATCCATCATAAAATAGGAACGGGAAACTGTGTTTAAAACTATGATCATCTAAACAAAGAATGAAGTATTTTCATGTTTGAAAGATTTAAATATTTATAAAAATTTTTACTACTGTAATATTTTTCTAAAGTTAGTGTATTTGTTTACCAAGGCATGGTACCCCTAAGGAGAAAAACTGTTTCAATTTCATGTACTCTCGCAAAAGTATTGAGTAACTCAGAGAAAATATAGTTTATGAAATATAGTTTTTCCTCCCACCTGATTTTATTTTCAGACCAAAACACTTCTGAGTGAATTAAAAAGTTTTGCAAGCAATAGAAAAGTTTCTCTGGGGAACGTAATACTTTTGTGAAAAAACTCAAAAGCATTCAAATATTTTTTTCTCCTCTCTCTCTCTTTTTACCTTCTTACCTTAAAATGACCTCTTTTTTTACCTTAAAATTAAGCAAAATATATAAATATTAATGTATAAAAATATTTAGTGAAATATGTATTTTCCTAAAAAAAATAAAATAATAAAAAAAATACAAAAATGTCAGAATTCTCCTGTGATATCACTGTTGTTAGCTGAAGATTAAATAAACTAAAGAAAGTGTGAAAGTATTTTAAGAGTCTATTTACTAAAAAGATTTCATAGCTGAAGAAACAGATTTTTATAGAATATTAATAGACATTTTGACCCCTCTCAGTATATGCCAATGAAAGACTCACGTGTGATGTGCAGCTGCACGATCTGTTGAGTCTGAAACTCCCCAGAGCCGACCGTACAGATGTATGTGCCCTCATCTGTGACCTTTAACCTCCTCAGAGTCAGAGACGCATTACCGTCCCTCACCAGAAGATCTGCCTCAGCGCTTGTGCCTTCCCGGTCCACAAACACTGCAGTGCACAAAAGTGTGATATTTACCATCCAAATATTTTTCACCTTTAAATATATGAACATTTCTCACTTACAATCTTGTCCCACGTCTGTCTCTGTTTCCCTCGCTTTAATATCAAGAATTTTACGTCCATTTCCCCTGTGTTGTATGCGCCACTCAAGTGCCACGTCCTGCCCGGGGATGGAGTTCTTTTGTCTGAAGCCACAGTCTAACAGCACATCACTCCCTATTGGAGCCACGATGGATGGAACACGCGAAAACACCACAAACACAACTGAGTAGAGCAGTGAAGAAGAGAGTGAGGGGGGTAAAAATGTCAATACTTACACAAACAATGCAATAGTTTTTCGAGAGCATGCAAATGTTTTGTGGGAGCATAGATAGATAGATCAGACCAATATTATTAACATATTACGTTACCCTCTGTCAGCAGTGTTCCTGATTGGCTGAGAGGCAGGTTCAGTTTGCTCTGCATTAGCGGTTGCGTGTCAGATTGTGTCGTCTCATTGTGAAGGGTCTGTAGCACCAGAGTGAGGCTGATGCCACCTCCTTCCAGCTGAACTGAGCCGATGAAATGAGCGGGTAACGAATCCACCTCAGCACCGCGAGGAACATAACGGCTGATCTCACAAACCACCTCCTGTTCATTGCAATCAGCGTGAAGAAGCAAGTCTGCATTAGGAATCTGAATGGATGGTACTGTGGGGTGAGAAACATCGGAGAAAGAGAGATATTCTAATATTTATGTTTTTATTTTAGGCATTCAGTTGTTGACTTCAGGTTCAGTGCACTTACATGTTAACTCAAAGATCAGATCGTCAGCGTTAGGGGTCTCAGGGGGGTTATATGGGGTCACGAGCTCTGGTGACAGATCGTCATTCCCAACAAGATCCTTGAAGACCAGAGTGGAGGCGGTGCGCTTGAACATCGCCCCGCCCATCATTCCTCCCATCCCGCCCCCTTCCTCGATCAGAGAGCAGGACAGGACCACATCTGCTCCCTCCAGCCCTGTGACGAGAGAACATTCACTGAAACGTAAAGGGGCGTCAAATCTACCAAAACCAGACTATTGAAAATAAAACCGAAAGCAAAAAGACCATTCTGACCAATCGATTTTAACGTCGTGAAACATTACACTTTTATTACATATATTAATATAAAATATGTCTATATATGCAAGCAACTCGGATGAAAACAATATAGGAACACGAATGAATATCGAAAACTCACCATAAACCATCCAAAGGAAGACGAGGATTTTAAACATCACCGAAGAGCTCCTGACAAGATAACTATTAATTTTGCTAGACGCCGCTTATTATATATATATGCTTACATAAAATGAGGAAAAACGCATTTTAAGACAAGAGGCAGCTCTCTTAACATCAAAACTCGATCGTGATGCATTCAGTGCGTGGTATCTACTTTCACTTTTGTTCAGAGTAGAGTTCTTCCTCATTGGCAGATTCAAAATAAGAGTGTAGAATAAAAAAAGAAATAAGAGCGCGATAGAAAACGTGGTGCTTTTGTTAAATATTATTATTTATTTATTTTTATGTGAGATATTTTGTCCACATCCATATTAAAATGAGGCAGATAATTTGTGTGAAGGAGACAACCCAACAATCCTGCTCTTCAGTAAAACTTACATTCTAGTATCATTTTTTTCCGCTGTATCATTGCAGGAAGATACTTTGTACAAAGGTACGAAGTGTAATGTGGTATATATTAAAACAAAACTATTTTTGTGCAGGTCTAGTTGCCTATTATTTACTCCAGTGACAATTTTCAGGGTGGGTGTATGAAAGTCATATTCTGTATACAGAGCTGGGTAGATTACTTATGAATTGTAATCAGTTACTGATTACAGATTACATGACAAAATTTGTAGTCAGTAATATAATCTCTTAGATTACACATTTTTGGTAACGTAATCTGATTACTTTTGGATTACATTTAGATTACATTTGTGCTAACCCTTATTTGATATCACATATATTGAATTAGTCTAATCTTGTACTATTTTGACATATACAAAGAAAAAATATATTCCACAAAATATATTTAATTCACCAACAAGAGCCACAATAGCTTCTTTTTCAAGTGCAATGTATGGACAGTTAATACTTACAAAATACTAACACTAATGTACCTTGCTGTTAGTGTTTGCTAGTAACACTAAATAAAACAAAATCACACCTAATGATTTTAAAGGATATTTACTCATAATTAAGTAAATTTAAAATTTAAGTTTGTTTAACTGAAGAAAGTTCTGGCACATCCAACTGTTAATTTCATCAATACATTGGCAGAGGGAGTCAGTGGGGCTGTAGTCATTTGGCTATAAGGCTAGGTAAATCTGGGTATCATCAGCATAACTGTGATAGGCAATTTGGTTCTTTCTCATTATTTGACTTAGTGGGAGCATATACAGGCTAAACAAGAGCGGTGCAAGAATGGAGCCCTGTGGGACTCCGCATGTCATGGACGTCCACTTTGATTTATGCTCTCCTAGACTCACATAATAGCCTCTCCCTTCTAAGTATGACCTGAACCGTTTGAGTACCATCCCAGAAAGCCCAATCCAGTTTTCCAGTCTCTCTGTGTAATTAGTATTTTATTGAGTTTTAGAACATCACTGATACATTGTAATCAACATTGTATTCAACTTACAATTGACATCTGAACATGTATCCCATAGTGATGATACATTTTGAATGAACATAATTAAATAATTTAAATAAGCAGAAAGGAGCTATGAAAAAAAAAAGTTTTCCAGTCTCTCTAGTAGTATGTTATGATTGACCATGTCAAACACAGCACTGAGATCTAGCAATACCAGCATTTTGCCAGAGTCAGAATTTAAGCGAATATCATTTATTATCTTAATGAGCGCTGTCTCTGTGCTGTGGTGCAATCAGAAACCAGATTGAAAATTGTCCAGGTATCCATTTGAGTTTAAGTATTTGTTCAGCTGATTAAAAACTACCTTTTCTATAATTTTTCCTATAAAAGGAAGATTAGATATTGGTCTATAATTGCTCAAAATGGTGTTATCAAGATTGCTCTTTTTCAGGAGGGGCTTAACAACTGCAGTTTTCAGGGAGTTTGGAAATGTCCCAGAAAGAAGTGAGGCGTTCACCACTTCTAAGAGATCTGCTTCTAAACAGTTTAAAACACTTTTGAAAAAAGATGTGGGAAGTGTGTCAAGATAGCATGTTGACGATTTTAGGTGCTGCACTATTTCTTCCAAAATTTTGCTATCTATTGCTTCAAAAATAGACATAGTATCTTTTTGATATTGTGGCCAAATCTGACCTCTGCATTGCTTGAGGATGTGCTTATCGCCTTCCTGATATTGATGATCTTCTCAGAAAAGAAGGAAGCAAACTCATTGCATTTGCTGTCTGAGAGC